>NC_138380.1:70661645-70709209 GCF_054177405.1 Leptonychotes weddellii | reverse complement strand
TTTTTTTGCCTAAATTTACTGTACCCTTCTGGGTTCCTCAGGTTCTGAGTGGCATTATGATATTTTGGTTATATTTGGATTTTGTATCAAAACGAGTGGGTTCAAAAACTTGTTCCATTCTAAGTCTCATCATCTATAAATGGAAATAATGGGGAAAATATTGAGAAATCTATCATACATTTCTTATGAGAATTAAAAACGCATATACTAATAACAGTCCAGCCCTCCTAGGATTATTATAAGAATTGCATGTGTTGATATATATAAAACACCTAGAACTTGGCCTTGCACATTTAAGGACTACATACTACTTACTATTATTTTTATTCTTATCGTCATCATCATCTTAATCATCTCCTGAATTATCACTTTTCTATCTGCTGTCCTGGTTTTATGCTGCCAGGCTTTCCTTCATACTGACACCAAAGTAATCCTTTAGAAAGGCAATGTGGGTCACACTATGTGCCAGTTTAAATTATCCAGGGAATATTAATTTACTTCAGGAAAATAAAAATGTGTTTATGTGGTTTATTAGGCCATTCATGATTTATCTTCTGAGCATCTCTTCAGATTCATATCCTACCTCTTGCAACCTGCAGCTTCAAAGTTACCCATAGCAACCCTAAACCCTCTATATTTCATCTTCCCTTTGAGTCCAGGACAATGCTGCACTCTGCCTAGAAAGATCTCCTTCAGCTGCTGGACCCTCATTCTCACCCAAGACTCTCCTGGGACATCACCTCTCAGGAAGCCTTTTTATTCCTTTTCTATTTTGGCATAAGTTTGTGTACCCCAGACATATACAGCATCATCTGCACATGCTTCTGATACAGTTCTTATAATACAACACTTTCTTGTTCATTTGTCTGTGCTTAGTAGATGCTTAATGTATATTTAGGGATAAAACAAAGAATGAGAGTGTCATGGTCTGAAGCCAGGATAATATGGAATTTAAAAAATTACTACCATATGTCTATGAAAAAGTCAAATTTTATAGGGCTTCAAAATGTCTTTGAAATTCTCCAAACTCAGTGTGGAAAAAAAAGAGTACAATTATGGAATTATGGAATTTTAAAAAATATTTTATTTATTTATTTGACAGAGAGAGAGAGAGAGCAAGAGAGGGGACATAAGCAGGGGGAGTGGGAGAGGGAGAAGCAGGCTTCCTGCTCTGCAGGGAGCCTGATGCAGGGCTCGATCCCAGGACCCTGGGATCATGTCCTGAGCCGAAGGCAGATGCTTAACGACTGAGCCACCCAGGCGCCCCACGGAATTTTTTTTTAAAGATTTTTATTTATTTATTATTTTAGAGAGAGAGAGCACACAAACAGGGGGAAGGGCAGAGGGAGAGAATCTCAAGCAGAGTGCACTAAGTGCAGAACTGGATGCAGGGCTCGAACCCACAACCCTGAGATCATGACTGAGCCGAAATCAGGAGTCAGATGCACAACCAACTGAGCGACCCAGGCACCCCTGGAATGTTTTTTGTTTTTTTTGTTTTTTATCAAACTAGATTTTTTTTAAAAGTAAGTGGATAGCATTTGATGGGACCTATATTTCTTACCACTGGAGTGGGAGATTATATATAAACAAGGAGAACAGGCTAGAATGTTCCATGTGGTAATGGATTACAATTAGAAATATCAGTATTCATTCACATTTAGCTTAATATGGATACAGATGATTACATACAGAAATATTTATAGGTATATGTATATGCATGTGTTAGAATACACAAAAATAGCTCCTTACTCTCTCATACGAGAGGGCCTAGAAGCAACACCACCTCAGCAGCAATGAGTACACTTAGCACCCGTATCTTGTTTTGTAATATCTTTCTCCGATAAAAGAAACAAGCCGTAAAGAAATGGTTGATTCTCGGAGTGGGGCAGGAAATATACAAGATGAGCCATTTTGTACAGCTGGAAAGAAAAATGCTAAAAACAAAACGAAACAAACAAACCAAAACATACACACAATGATGGGAGTATCTCCAAGGGACAGAGAAGCCATCTAACAGATACTCTATTTGATTTTTGACATGTATATGCATATATACATATGTGTATCTGTGATGCAACAAAAAGAACTGGAAGTTATCAAATATGAAACCTCTTATAAAAACCTTTCCTAAGAAACTGTTCCAAATCTATATTTTCTTTGAATACAGCCTGAGCTTCAGTATTTCCATCTCAGAAGAAAGTATTATGTCAGACTGTATTACAAAATAAAATTTTATTTATTTTTTTATAAGATTTTATTTATTTGACAGAGAGAGATGGCGAGAGCAGGAACACAAACAGGAGGAGTGGGAGAGGGAGAAGCAGGCTTCTCGCCAAGCAGGGAGCCCAATGTGGGGCTCAATCCCAGGACCCTGGGATCATGACCTGAGCCGAAGGCAGACGCTTAACGACTGAGCCACCCAGGAGCCACCAAAATAAAATTTTAAAGGAAGTCTCCTATAAATAATTTGAAGTTTTACCCAACTTCTATTTTCCATAGATCCCAGCCCCACTGAAATTCACACAATTATTTAAAACAAATTTCAAGAGGAATAAATTATTCAAAAGAATCTATTTAAAGCAATTTTCTAGAAACTTGTGGAATAAGATTAGCTAGATAAATCATATATCTGTATTATTACAGATATATGTATTAGTTTATATTTAAATGTTTTTTATTTCCTAATAATAGCTGTTATAGAATTTATAGTAAAAGAAGCACCTCACGGTACTGCATACAAAGGTAACTTAGTTGGTCTGTCTGAACTGTGCTTTGGGGGTCCTCTTTAACATTTAAAAATAAGCAAGATTTATCACCCCTGGTCTAACTCATTCTCAGGACAAATCCCCTCCAGCTATTTAGGTATTTCTAAGTGGTTTCAATTTGCATTTAACCATTTTCCCATTTAGAAATGGAAGTATGAGAGCAATTATTCTGTTCACAATATAAAGTCTAATTATATGATTAAATGATTATACCCTACAAAAATTTTAAAGCCCCAACTATGAAAAACCTGTACTCTTAGAGCTTCAATTTCAGTAACCATATTTCTGTTGCATGCATAAAATGCTCTTTTAAGAAATACAATAGCATAACTCTGAATGCAATTAGAATTTTATTGCCATCTGTAAGGTAAAATAGTGACTTAAAAGTCAGATCAGATTTCTATAATATCTAATGCTACAAAAATACCAATCTGGAAGAATAGGCTTTATTCTTCAATTCATACTGAGATCATATTTCTGCAAGGACAAAAAGTCATATTGCTATAAGTTTACAAACTTATGAATTATTGGAATATATTTTAAAAGACTGTTGAAGGGCAAAAAGGAAGTTTTCTGGTTTTGCTACAAAAATGGAGGAGGGATCACTGCTTTTCCAATCAAACGAAATGGCACAACAGGGAAAATATTTCAGGCAAGAGAGTTTATCTGAAGAAACAGCTCCCTGATTAGAGCAGTAGTGATAAATCAGCCACACAATGTTCTCTAGTGCAGAGCCCTGGTTTAGTCACTCAAACAAATGGAAACCCCATTAGACTTGAACTAGTAGATGATGGTACAGTGAAAGGGAATTTTGTAATCCACAGAGTTTAAGGTGTATGTGAATATTTTATTTCTTTTTTCTAAAGCTTTTTAAAAGTAGTTTCTTCCCAGAAGTTTTCAACAAAGGATTTAAAGTTCATTCAAACACACCATAATATTTAATTATAAATATTTATAAATTTACTGTTTTTAATATAAGTGATTGACAGCATAAATCCTCATTCTTTGAACAGTTTTTCCAAGAGAACCCAAATGGTCTTCTAACAGAAAATGTTAAGTTTACCACAGAAAAATTTTTGGCTAGGCTAAAAATGTCAGGCTCCATCTACACATACAAATAGAAATTAAAATTCAGAAAATTATCCAATTAGTTCATATATCATCCCCTAGGAGAAATATTTTAAATTGCCTAACAAATTATTTATTTTACTTCATTAATACCCGGGCAAGGAAAAAAATATGAGAAAAAAGAAAAGTGTTCTTTTTATCAGTTTGAGATTTTTTTGTAAGAAATAAGAAGATATAGCTAAATTTATAACTATTTCTCATGAAATATAAGCAAAACTGACCTGTTTACTTGATTTTGCTATTACAATAAAAAGCTTAATATGGGAGATTAAGAGTTAATGATTTTTCCCTTGTTTTATTTTAACTTCTCACTGATTTATAGTTATCCATTAACAAGTCTGAGATCGTTCCTCCATAGAAAAGTTAAAAGATCAAACAAGGAGTGTTGTAGAAGACGCTCCTCTACCACAGGGAATGACTTAAACCCTTCTCGCTCAATTGTCTCTTTGTCTGCCTAATGAAGAATCCACAATTTATACCATCAGCCTCTCTCCTGACCCATATTCTTGAGACATGTTCAGTTTAACTGATGAAGAGTCCAGTTTTCCAAATGAAATAAAATCTTAATAGAAATGTTGTCACAATATTTATATATTAGAAAATAAAGCTTTAAAAACTGTAGAAGCTATGATGGAGGAAGAGAGAGAGAAATAAAGGGAAGGATGAGCTTCCAGGCAGCTTCTAGCCCATCAAAGACAGAATGAGAGAATTAGACAGTGAGGGTGACAGAGGCAGGGTTTTTACCGGAGAAAATTCACTCCAGTGTGTGGGGGAAAAGGATTAAATTTACCTCCAGTGGTAAACTTTTCCTTCTTTACAATGGCCTTAGCTTGCATTTTACCTATATGAGGTAACAGTGAATTTATAACTGAATAGAGCTGCCTGATGTTTGAGATCCTATTACTAGAGGGAAATAATAGCTACTTGGTACAGACTATGCATCTCCATGCTGGACTGGCTACAGCATTGTACAATTTAAAGTAAGTGACTTATGTAAGTCTTGAATTGTATATAAAAAGTTATCATTCCTAATTCTTTGTCCTCATCTTCCCTGTAAGAGGTTGATTCATTTCCACAAAATGCAGGTACTTGTGCTTCCTTCTCTTGGAAGGAGTATTTTTTTTCAAATACAACGTTAAGGCTCTGCATGGGACTTACCTCGGTCAATGAAAATGAGCATTAACTAACATATGTCTGGTTTGAGCAGAGGTTCTAAGAACCACTGATTGGTGTTTCTAACAGATCCTTGTTTTTGTTGTTGTTATTTTTTCCCTCTAAGAACATTCTGTCCCAAAGAGAAGCTGACCACTCAGCTTGGATTCTGAAATGAAGGCACAAAGAACTCCTCACACACCTCACACACCTTCTCCAACCTATGGTCAAATATAACTTCAGTATTGCTGTAGGCCTCTAAAACTGGGGGATTGATTTTCTCTGCCATATAGCCTAACAAAAGCTTTCAAAACACAGTAGATTCCTCTGTTGGGTTAGGGGTTGGATTGATTGATCTTCATGATTTCACTTCTTTTTTTTCTTAAGATTTTTATTTATTTTTTTGACAGAGAGAGAGACAGCGAGAGAGGGAACACAAGCAGGGGGAGTGGGAGAGGGAGAAGTAGGCTTCCCGCTGAGCAGGGAGACCAATGCGGGGCTCGATCCCAGGGCCCTGGGATCATGACCTGAGCCAAAGGCAGATGCTTAACGACTGAGCCACCCAGGTGCCCCCATGATTTCACTTCTACAAATCTACTACTCTAACGCATTTACATGGAAATAACCAATTTAGAAAACTTTCGCAAATAATAGGTTATTATTCTTAGCAAAAATACCAGTAGTAATTTATGTATAGGAATAAAACAATTCTTTACAATAAAGTGAAAAATGGACCTCAGCTCATTTTTGGCACTGGTATATGTATAAATCATAAGCTAATCAACAAATGAAATATATGAGTGGATCTCTTGGATTTCAAATAATTATTTTTTACAGGCTGCCACAATTTTGTAAAAGCCTCAGAAGAGTTAGTATAAATTGTGTTTCATTTTTCATATAAATGAATGGACTTTCTTCCTCCATGTTCTTCATGGGATGGAATTTTGGGAAACTAGAAGGTTTAGAAGGCATAGGAATATCAGTTTTGACTGCCAGTTTTATTACTGTAGGTAATGTGTCACTGTAATGACATCACCAATTAAGAACAAATAAAGATATATTAATTGGATTTATTTACATGAGATACTGGTTTGTTTTTGACAAAGACTTTTAAACTATTTCCATGAACTTCCTGAAAGCTCTTTTCCTAGGTCTTATAGGCCAGTTCTTCTTGAACTCTAGTGAGACCCACAGACTACACTTGTACTAACAAGGTTATAGATAATAGATTAGAAAAAACATGATAATTCAGCTGAAGTCTGCATCAGCCAGAGAAATAGCTTGCAAAGGAATCAAAGAAGTAGACAATGTAAGATAGAGAATAGAAACAAACAAAAATTGTAAATTTCCTTTTTTAATTGAAAAAAAAGTCTATTTCCAAAGTTTAACATGTCAATTTAAAGACAAATCTCAGAGCTATATTTAAATGTTTTATACCTTTAAATAAATCGTAAAAAAAAAAATCTGTTCTTCATAAAGATGTAGAATTGATAATTATTTAATAAAATCTACATGAATAAGTGGCTACTATTTTCCTCTTCACTGCACTTAGATAATATAACATGGAAAATGAAATAAATGTTATGGACAAATAATGACACAATTAAAACTCAATAAAATTCCTTTCTCCCCTCAGTGATCTGGATATTTTAGATAAGATATGGTTTGTGGCTCAAATCATTCAGGTAATTCCTTACACTTTATTCAGTAGTTCCCCATTAACTACTAAAGACCAACTGGTTAACCATGCTTTCAACACTGCTTTGATCTGTTGATCCTACACTTTCAGCAAACATGGGGTTACCATGAAACGAATGAAGTCTGGTTTCAAGGCCCCTCTGGCATGACCCATTTCTATGGCTGGAGGGAAGAGCCCTAGTTTTGTGTCTACATGGTCACATGTTATTTGAAAATATGCAAAATTAAGATATTTTAATGACGGTTGAGACAGCTGTGTCTTTCCACTCTTTCTCTATCCTACTTCCCATTACGTAGCCAAAGGCACTTTTTTGGTGTGATATTGCATTCTTCTTGTAAAAAGGGCTCTCCAGAGGTGCCTGGGTGGCTTAGTTGGGTAAGCGTCTGCCTTCAGCTCAGGTCATGATCTCAGGGTCCTGGGTTAGAGTCCTGTGTCGGGCTCCCTCCTCAGTGGGGAGTCTGCTGCTCCCTCTCCTTCTGCCCCTCCCCACTGCTTGTGCTCTCTCTCTCTCCCTCTCTCTCAAATAAATAAATAAATAAATAATCTTTTTTAAAAGGGGGGGGCCTCCCCAAACTGCCTAAGACTATGGCTCTACAAAATCTGGATTTTACTTCTGGTTTCCAGTCATAGCTATAATTATCTCTGTATTGCAGCCAAACTGAGATACTGCTTTAGTACCTGTTTACTTTTATACAGATAAATTCCAGTGTCATCTGGGATCAAATTACATTCTGTTTGAAATCTGCTCCTCATGCCTCAAGTTAAAATGAACAAGTCTTTCTTAGAATAACTTATATAGTAGTTAATTTATATATTTTATCTAACCTACATTATATATTCTCTGTAGAAAACATCTCAGTGTAATTAATAATTTCATTTTTATAGCACCTAGTAACTGACAAACTGTCAGATACTTGATGAGTATTTGCTTAAAAGACTAAAAAAATAAATGTGTTTTTATAGTTTTGATTCTGTCTGAGTTAACTTGGAAGATTTTTCCCAAGTTGAGCCTCCAAATGAGAGAGCAGCCAGCTGACACCTTGATTTGGGCCTTATGAGATCCTGGGTAGAGAACCCAATTAAAACATTCTGGGTTCCTGTAAGGACTTTTAATAAATTATCTCACAGCTAACTTTATGATATTTGGTTATGTAGCAATAGATAGATAAAGGAATCTTATTTCACAAAGCAGCCCAATTTGAAACAGTTGATTATTCAATAAACATTTTTTTTTTAACTTGGCTTGTGTGTCACCAAACTCTCTTGGCTTTCTTCCTACCTCACCTTGACTATTTCTTCTCAGTCTATTGACCGAATCTTTTCATTCATGACTTTTAGTATTGGCATATCCTAGGCTCAGTATCTACTTCTCTTCACTATATCAAACCATTCTCAGTAATCACATCTGTCTCATATAAAAACAAAAAGGAAAAACCTCATTTCTTTTCATCTCCAGTCTTCTATCCAAACACCTCCTAAAAGATATCTCAAACAATATAACCAAGCACACCTAGGATCTTTTTGCCATAATCTGTTCTACCCACAATCATTCCTACCTTAGAGTAGGTCCATTTTTTCAGGTGCTCAAGTAGGAAACTTTAGAACATCGGCAAATCGTATTAGCTCCACGTTGAAAATATGCATAGACTCTATTTCTCATCACCTCCACTGTGACCATCCTCCTATGGATGACCATATCAGTTTCCTAATTGGGTTCTTGCTCTACCCTTTCAACTCCATAGTCTATTTTTGAAACAGCATCTAGAGCAGTCCTTTCAAAAAGGAATTAAATTACACCACTCCTATACTCACAACTTTCAATAGTTTCCAATTTTTCCAAAATCTAAAGTCCTTAAAATGGCTCACAATATTCTCCAAGATCTGTTCCCATGGTAGCTCTACGACCCCATCATCCCCTACTCTTCCACTTATTCATTTTACCTGGCCACAATGCCTTGCTATTGGTCCTCATATATGTCAGGTGCACACTTAGGGTCCTTACACTAACTGGTTCCTCACACTGGAAGACTTCTCCCACTAGGGAGCTACATGGCAAATTCCCCTATCTCCTGTAAGTCTATGCTTAAAGATAACTTTCTCAATACATCCACCTGGACCACCGTTTTTAAAATTACAACAGGCCTCATGGCACTCTCAGGCACTGCCCAGTCTCCTTTAACCTTCTCTGTTTTGTTACCCCATACCAGTCATTACATACTGGCATGCATATTTATTTATTACATTTAATGTTTATTGTCTTCTCACTTGAATATAAACTCTATACAGCATGGATTTATATTACATATTTTTATTAAGACATCGTAAGTCTCTAGAATATGTCTAGGCACACAGTAGGTAGTTAATAAAGAACTGTGGAATAATCATCAATTATCAAATCTTTAAGACTGAGTAGGTTTCATCAAAGTAAAATATACAAGATAATTTAATATTTATGTGCATATGCATATATATACACATATAATGTGAAATGATTACCACAGTCAAGTTAATTAACACATGTATCACCTCTTATTTTTCCTTTTATGATGAAAACACTTAAGTTCTCTTAGAAAATTTCACACACACAATAAAGTATTATTAACTAGTCATCATAAATAAGTTCTGAAGATCTAATGTAAAGCATGGTGCAAAGCATTTTTAAGGGAGAGTTAGGTGGAAAGACAAGAAAGAATAGAGTAATACCAAAATTGAAGGAATGAATGGAGGGGAAGAATTCTCAAAAGAACACTGACAAAGGTGAAGTAATAAGATTAGAGAAAGTCCAGGAAAGAATGGTGTTCAGGTTTTATATATATATATATATATATTATATATATATATGACATATATATGTTATATATAGTTACATATAGTTAATATATATATAGTTAATCATTATATATATTTTATGTGTATATATATATATATATATCAGTTAATAGGGATTTCAAGGAGAGAATGGTAGTCATGAGAAAAATATTACAGCAGCTAAATGAGACAGATATTGAATGTTTTATTACATCTGGCACTGAGAATGTCACTGGTAATTATGGTAGTACTGGTTCCCTAGGAACAGAAATCTAAAGTCTCAGACTGGCATGCAAAAGGATCATTAGAGAGTATTATAGGAAAAAAGTACCTGTTAGGTGTCAGGAATTAAACAAAAGTAGACGGTTGGACTACAATGTGATTGATTGTAGCCAATATTTTCAGGAATCCTAAAAATGGTATGTCCCTTCATAGCTGCCCACCTTGAAGCAAGGAAGACCAGTCCTTACACCAGCCTCTCCATCAACAGGTCCTGCCTCTGTAGAGAAGATGTGATGCTGGAGTCAGACTGCTCTTAGCTCTTTTTAACTGAAGGCAATTTCCCTTAGTGAGAGGGATTTACTTACCTGAGAGTTCTCTGTTGTCAGCTCTCCCAGAAGCTGGGGAAATGAATGCCTCAGACCTGAAAGGGAGATCTGAATCATGCACCAGAGCATCCTCCCAGAGCAGTGTTTTTGCAAACTTTGCCACACATCAGAATCACCTAGAGGGGTTTTTAAAACAAAAATTCCTGAGCCTATTCTGATTCAGAATCGGATGTAGGTTGGGCCTGAGAATTTTCATTTTCACCATGCCCCTGGTGATACTGACGCTGATATTGCTGTTCTAGAAACCACACATTGAGAACAAATGTACTGCAGTAATAATTGCAAGCATATGAGTGGAATTACAGGCCAAAAATACAGACAGATTGCTAGGTTGTTTTCATACTGAAAAGGACTGAGCACTTAATGTGATGAAGCCATCTCACCACTGATATTTCCCAAAAAGTACTCCAGGCCTCAATCTCAAACCTGTTGTGATTTTGGCTCCTGCACTAAGTAAATGGTACCACTCAGCTGTTCAGTTGAAAAGTCATGATCGTCTTTGATTATCCTCTTTCCATTTCCTTCCATAGCATTTCATGGTTGAATTTTACAGGATAAACCTCAAAAAATATATCTCAAATCAACTGACTTCTCTTCGTATCTCCTGCTACCACCATGATGATGCAGGAATCACTCTTTCTTGCCTAGATTCTTGTAATACTTCCCCAAAGATCCCTCAGCTTCTACTGATGCCCTTACAACACATTCTCCCACTGCAATCAGAATGATCTTCCAAAAACATAAATCAATTTGTGTAAGTCCCCTGCTTAAAATGTTTCATTGTCTTCCTTTAGTAATTAAAGTTTAAGCTCCTTATCACAGCTTACAAGACTATACTGCCTTTGATCTTTCCCTCAACTATAATTATTTCCTTCCTGAAATAAAAGCTTTCCCTTCTGCCTAGAATTTCTTTGTGCCTATATTGAATTTTGGGCCCCTGGGAACTTACTAGTGGGAGACTATGACTTAGCTATAAGATCTCTCTGCTAACTTCACCAAAAAAAGCAAATATTAGATTGAAACTTGGCAAGTGGTAACAATTGATGAGTTCATAAAATGAAATATATGCTAAACAGGACACTAACTTTTGTGTTTATTTTATTTTTGCTTTTTGCAGACTTAAATATTTTTCTTGGCTCATAGGATGACTCAAGCATCCAGACTTAAATGGATGGAAAGAGAGAAATATGGGGGGAAAGGAAAAAAGTGAAGGAAGAGGTAACCAGGGTTTGAGGGAGCACTGACAGCTCAATGTCCAGTGGTTGGTACAGCACTGCTCATAAGGGAATTTAAGCGGGACCAACTGGAGCTGAGAGAAGGGTTATAAGATGGTATTTTTATATATGCACATCAGAGCCTAGGATAACATGATTTTATTATAAAATGTCTTTTCAGGGCTGGACTTGTGTTCTGAAAACAGAAAAATTTTTCTACCCTACTTCGTGATCTTGTGGAATATTTCTAAACAGCCTGGCCACCAGCACATCTGTCCCCTTGCTGGCTTTTAGATCAGTTGACCAGAACGTAATAAATCCTTCAAGACTGAAGTATGCTGGGTTAATCTATGGCAATGCAGTGTGTCACCATAGAATAAAAGTTTACTAACATATTATAGGCCTCTTCTGAGGTTAAGAAAACCTGGATTTCTTCAAGTCATCATCCAGAGGACGATTTATTCTTGGTACAGTGAAACTTATGTGACTGCACTTTTCTTAGCCATAATTCTGAACATTCAAGTTTAGTTTTATAATAGAGTTTTATATTTCCAAATTTTGGAAATTTCAAATAATGATGGGTCAGCTAATTTAATTTTTTATCTTTTATTACACATGGGGAAAAATACCCTTTTAAAGTGACTTCTTCAAAAGCATAGTATTTTATTTCAGACCAGAAATAAATAATAAAAGTCAGTGACCCTTCCTTCAAAAGTATGTGGTAATGATAAATTTTGATACTGTTAATGAGCCCCTGTTAAAACTAATAGTTTTTTTTTAAAGATTTTATTTTATTTATTTATTTATTTATTTATTTATTTTGACAGAGAGAGACATAGCGAGAGCAGGAACACAAGCAGGAGGAGTGGGAGAGGGAGAAGCAGGCTTCCCGCAGAGCAGGGAGCCCGATGTGGGACTCGATCCCAGGACCCTGGGATCATGACCTGAGCTGAAGGCAGACGCTTAACGACTGAGCCACCCAGGCGCCCAAAACTAATAGTTTTAGTCAGAAATTTATTTTCCTTCCAGACTTGGATTTGATACAGTATATATATATTAGACATTTTGATGATGTTGGTTATTAAAAACATAAAGCTGGTAATAAGCTATAGAGTTATAAGAATATTTTATTTTACTAGGACAATGTTAAGAATTTTTCTGTAGTATGTAATAGGTAGATTAAAAAATTTCACTATGTCATTTGATATGCATTAAATATAAATTAAAAATTAAACTTACTGCGCTTTCTTTTACTGTTTAGATTTCCAAAGTCTAGAGAATGGCTCCATGAGAGCATGAAGAGAGAAAATACTTATAATCTTTTTCAATGGTACATATGCAAAATATTACTTATGCTGTCTTAATCAGAAAACATATGAAGGGTTTAATCAAACTACCAGTATTAGGTTAGCATTCATCGAACAAGTGGACTTTCACTTTCCATAATCTGATCAGCAAATTTTTTTAAAAGATTTTATTTATTTATTTATTTATTTATTTATTTATTTATTTGTCAGAGAGAGAGCAAAAGCAGGGGGAGAGGGAGGCAGAGGGAGAAGCAGGCTCCCCACTGAGCAAGGAGCCTGATGCAGGACTCAATCCCAGGACCAAGATCATGACCTAAGCTGAAGACAGCCGCTTAACCGACTGAGCCACCCAGGCGTCCCTGATCAGCAAATTTTAAACAGAATTTTTTTTTTTAAAGGAACCCTCCAAATTTAGAGAATATTTCCCAGAGAAAATTGCGGCACTGGGAGAAGCTTCCCTAGTGACTCCTGTTCAATGCTTAACTCTATTGTGGCAGCTTACAAGCACTCTTTTCCTTTTTAAATTTTTTGAAATATATCTCCATAAAAAAGATGCACGCGTAGAGTTTAAATAACAAGGATAAAACACTCATCCATGTTTCCATCAAAGAGTTTAAGAAATAAAATAGCAATGATTTAAAGCCCCAGGTATTCCTTCCTAAGTACCTCTTTCCCCCACTCCCAGTCTCTACACTGACTCTGCATCTTTTGTCATTCCTGTTTTCTTTTTTTTTTTTTAAGATTTTATTTATTTATTTGAGAGAGAGAGAATGAGAGACAGAGAGCACGAGAGGGAAGAGGGTCAGAGGGAGAAGCAGACTCCCTGCCGAGCAGGGAGCCCGATGCGGGACTCGATCCCGGGACTCCAGGATCATGACCTGAGCCGAAGGCAGTCGCTTAACCAACTGAGCCACCCAGGCGTCATTCTTGTTTTTTTTTATACACGATAGCCTAAGCAATTTTTAATGTAAAATGTATCATGTCACAAAGGGTATACAATGTTATATAATTCATACATACATATATATGTGTATAGTTATATGTGTGTATAATTGTAAACAATATATATAGGCTATTCACATAAACACAAAATAATACATATACACATACAATAACAATATTATTTACAAGCATTGTAAAAATAAGGAAATTTCCTTAAAAATAAGGAAATAAACTCAGAGAAATTAAATAAATTAACCTAACTTTATGTATCTAAAATTAAAAGAGAACTCAAACCCAGAGCTTTATTTCTAAATCTATGGCCCTTTTAAAAGAGTCCATGAGGGGTTATTTTTAGTAAACAAATACTTGATAAAATATTATTATAAATTCAGTTGTGTTTTAAAATAAATTTCTATATTATTTAACACAAAAATATTGACATATAGCTGTGCTAAATATTTCATTTATTCAAAATATGAGCAAGGTTTGGCATGTATCTGGATTTAGGCATCTCTTCCCATAAATCCAAAGCCCCCCAAAGTTCTTGACTCTCAATTTGGAAACGTGACTCCATTTTAGAGTCTAATTACTTAGTTTTGAGTTATTCTGATTCAAATACAGCATTGATTTTGCTATTTATAGAAGGAATCCATCCTTTGAGAAGATAGTCTCTTTATAGTAAAGTCCAAACTGGCCTACCAAATTCTACTTCAGATAGGAGATGCATCTTTCCAAAACACTGTGAATATTCATAAATCAGCAAATTCCAAACCAACCAAGAAAAGAGATTACAAAATTCTACTTAGTACTCTCAGAGCCTTTCATTTTGCTTTTGGAAAAATAATACTAAATCAGTCTTCTTTTTGGGTACTTTATGTCACGAAAGATTCTCTTACCAGAGGCAGTCACAAGATAATGAAGAAAATAAGAATATCTCAACAATTAATCTCATAATAATCCTATGCTGGCCAGAACTAGAGAAAATGGGGTAAACAGTTTCCATAAAAAAAAACTTCTCTATAAATTAACAAGTAATAAATAATAAACATTACCCAGAACATATCTATACATGCAAAATTGAGAATTATACAAATGTCCCCTCATTTCTGTGAAACCTGTAACTATCAGAAAAGCATTTCCTTTATCATCTGGTCTAAATTTTACATGAATTTGTCTAAGCCCTCACTGTATTGATTTCATAGTTACAGCTTAACTTGGAAGGACTGTATAGCAGACCACAATGATGTTTGGCTTTTTAACAACTTGACCCACCTAGTTTACCTTTAGCTGTTATAGATTATTTCCAGGAGGCTGAAAGTGTCTCCGTTAAGTACCTGTGTATGTTTTCTCTACCTGAGGGTTTTCTTCAGCACCAGGAAGCCTTAAGAACACTTCCAAAGGCAACCTTACGCCAATATGATTGATGTTAGTGAATAAATGTCCAGACTTCCCTCTTCCCTTCCCTCCCTGCATCCACACCTCAGTGGGAAGATTCTAAAACATGTTTCACATGGCTTCCTACAGAGTCTCCAGCAGGAATAGGCTCCAGCTGTCATTAATAATAACCCATTCATAATACACACTTTCTCGTCTTATTTCTCTTATAGGTCTCACTTTCCCTTACTCCATTGTACTACTCCCGGGAGCACCCTCCTCCCAGTATCAAGCCTTTCTTAGTGTCTGTCTTTGGGGTACTCAAACTAAGACTTCATTCTCGTTGTGGTTAACACCATCATCATCATCATCTGCATAAGTAACACTGATTAAGCACTTCATATGTGCCAAACATGATTCTAAATATTTGACACTTATTTATACATCTAGTCCTTTCTAAAAACTTTTTGACATAGCCATTTTCATCATTCTTAGTTAAAATGTGACACCAGATTTTGCATTAAGCCAGTATGGTATATGAACTTAAGCTCTGCTTGCTTTGTGAGTATATATGTTTTTTATTTTTTTTAAAGATTTATTTATTTGAGAGAGAGAGGAAGAGCGGGGGGGAGGGGCAGGGAGAGAGGGAGAGAAGCAGACTCCCTGGCTGACTGTGAAGCCCAACAGGGCTCCATCTCATGACCCTGAGATCATGACCTGAGCCGAAATCACAGTCTGATGCTTGACTGAGTCACCCAGGCACCCCTATGTGTGTGTGTGTGTGTTTGTGTGTGTGTGTTTAAAGATTTTATTTATTTATTGGAGAGAGGGAGGGGAAAAGAATCTTAAGCAGACTCTGCTCTGAGGGAGCCCAATGTGGGGCTCGATCTCATGACCATGAGATCATGACCTGAGCTGAAACTAAGAGTGGGATGCTTAACTGACTAAGCCACCCAGGTGCTCCCCTATATGTGTGGTTTGTAAAAGAGATTTTAAACCATGCCTTTTTCCTTACATGACACTGGTGCATACATTTTCTTGCATCTTCACAACTAGATCCACTCTGGTATTCACTCAAAGGAACCCAAACAAACATTTCTGCCATACATTTGCAACACTCCAAGTTCATGTGTGCACAAGTTCTGTAAGACTTGGGGATGACAGGTGTTTATTGAAATAACCAGTCACATTGTTTATATCGGTCTGATAAATGGATCACTAGAGAGGAAAACACAACTTAAGTGTACTTTTAAGACCCTGGATTTCCAGACTTTATAATAAGACAGCAGGTAGCTCTTGATAGGTCACATATGATTCTAATTTGGTAAATTTATTAAAACAGTCTATTTGATAAAACAATGCCATGGACGAAATGGATTATTTTCTATTCTTGGCTAAACTTTTAACTTACTGAACAGAATTAAGGATGAAACGTACAACCAATAAGTAATATATAGTTTAACAATCACTCTGTATCCATGTATCTCCATAGCTCTCTTCAAAAGTTGGTCTTTGTCAAATTTCAAACTACTAAAAACAAATACATTTATTTATTTTTAATTTCCAGTAAGTAATATACAATGTTATATTAGTTTCAGGTATACATTACAGTGATTCAACAATTCCATATGTTACTCAGTGCTCATCATGATAAGTGAATTTTAAATCCTATTCACCTATTTCTCCTATCCCCTCACCCATGTTCCTTCTGGTAACCACTAGTTGTTCTCTATATTTAAGACACTTTTTTTGTCTTTTTTTTCTTTATTCATTTGTTTCTTAAATTCCACATATGAGTGAAATCATATGGTATTTGTTTCTCTCTGACTTATTTCACTTAGGATTATATTCTCTAGATCCATCCATGTTGTTGCAAATGGCAAGATTTCATTCTTTTTTTATGGCTGAGTAATATTCCATTACACACACACACACACAAACACACACACACACCACATCTTCTTTATCCCTTCATCTATCAACAAACACGAGTTGCTTCCATATTTTGGCTATTGTAAATAATGCTGCAAAAAACACAGGGATGCAAATATCTTTTCAAATCAGTGTTTCCATTTTCTTTGGGTAAATACCCAGTAGTGGAGTTACTGGATCATATGATAATTCTATTTTTAAACTTTGAGGAAACTCCATACTGTTTTCCACAGTGGCTACACCAGTTTGCAATCCCAGCATCAGTGCATCTTTTTCTCCAGATCCTTACTACTTGTTGTTTCTTGTGTTTTTGATTTTAGCATTCTCACAAGTATGAGGTGATATCTCATTGTACTTCTGATATGCATTTCCCTGAAAATGAGAGATGTTGAGCACCTTTTCATATGTCTGTTGGCTATCTGTAGTTCTTCTCTGGAGTAATGTCTATTCATGTCATCTGCCCATTCTTCAATTGGATTATTTGAGTTTTTTGGTCATTGAGTTTACATATTTTGGATACTAACCCCTTACTGGATAAGTCATTTGTAAATACCTTCTCCCATTCAGTAAGTTGTCGTTTTGTTTTGTTGGTTGTTTCCTTTGCCATGCAGAAGCTTTTTGTTTTGACGTAGTCCCAATAGTTTATTTTTGCTTTTGTTTCCCTTGCTTCAGGAGACATACATAAAAAAATGTTGCTATGGCCACTGCTTTTGCTGTCTTCTAGGATTTTTATGGTTTCTGGTCTCACATTTAGGTTTTTAATCCATTTTGAGTTTATTTTTGTGTATGGTTTAAGTTGTCCAGTTTTCCCAACACCATTTGTTGAAGAAACTTTTTCCCATTGTATATTCTTGCCTCCTTTGTCAAAGATTAATTGACCATGTAATCATGGGTTTATTTCTGGGCTCTCTATTCTGTTCTATTGATCAATGTGTCTGTTTTTGTGCCAGTACCATATTGTTTGATTACTATAGCTTTGTAGTATATCTTAAAATCTGGGATTGTAATACCTCTAGCTTTGTTCTTCTTTTTCAAGATGGCTTTGGTTATTCAAAGTCTTTTGTGGTTATATACAAATTTTAGGATTATTTGTTCTAGTACTGTGAAAAATGCTATTGGTATTTTGACAGGGATTGCATTAAATCTGTAGATTGCTTTGGGTAGTATTTAACAATATTTGTTCTCCCAATCCATGACCATGGAATATCTTTCCATTTGTTTGTGTCATCTTCAATTTCTTTCATCAAAGCATTATGGTTTTCTGAAAACAGATCTTTTATCTCTTTGGTTAACTGTATCTCTAAGCGTTTTTTTTCTTTTTGGTACAACTGTAAATGAAATTGTTTTCTTAATGTCTCTTTCTGCTTCATTATTAGTGTAAAGAAATGCAACAAATTTCTGTATATTGATTTTGTATCCTGCAGCCTTACTGATTTATCAGTTCTAGTAATTTTTTGGTGTAGTCTTTAGGGTTTTCAATATATAGTATCATGTCATCTGCAAATAGTGAGTGTTTTACTTCTTCCCTACAAATTTGGATGCCTTTTTTTTTTTTCTTGTCTGTTTGCTGTGGTTAGGACTTCCAGTACTATGTTGAATAAAAATGGTGAGAGTGGACATCCTTGTCTTGTTCCTAACCTTAGGGCAAAATCTCTCAATTTTTCACCATTACGTATGATGTTAGCTGTGGGTTTTTCCTATATGGCCTTTATTATGTTGAGGTATGATCACTCTAAACCTACTTTGTTGAGGGTTTTTATCATGAATGGATGTTACTTTGTCAAATGCTTTTTCTGCATTTATTGAAATGATCATATGGTTTTTATCCTTTTCCTTGTTGGTGTGATATAGCACAATGACTGACTTGCAAATATTGAACCACCTTTGCACCCTGGGAACAAAACCCACTTGTTCATAGTAAATGATTTTTTAATGTATTGCTACATTCGGTTTGCTAATATTTTGTTGAGGATTTTTGCATTTATGTTCATCAGAGATATTGGCTTATAGTTCCTTTTTTTGTGGTGTCTTTATCTGGTTTTGGTATCACAGTGATACTGGCCCCATAGAATCAATTTGGAAGTTTTCCTTCTATTTTTTTTGGAATAGTTTGAGAAGAATAGATACCAATTCTTCTTTAAAGATTTGGTAGAATTCACCTGTGAAGCCATCTGGTCCCAGACTTTTGTTTGTTGGGAGTTTTTCGATTGCTGCTCCAATTTCATTGCTGGTAATCTGTCTGTTCAAATTTTCTTTTTTTTCCTGATTCAGGTTTGGGAAGTTATAGGTTCCTAGGAGTTTGTCCATTTCTTCTAGGTTATCCAATTTGTTGGCATATGATTTTTCATAATATCCTCTTATAATCCTTTCCATTTCTGTGACGTTAGTGGTTATTTCTCCTCTTTCATATCTGATTCTGAGTCTCCCTCTCTCTCTTTCTCTCTTTGATGAGTCTGGCTAAAGGTTTATCAATTTTGTTGATCTTTTCAAATAACCAGCACCTGGTTTCATTGATATGTTCTATTATTCTTTTTCATTTCTATTTTGTTTCTTTCTGCTCTAATATTTATTATTTTCCTGCTTCTACTGGTTTTGGTCTTTGTTCTGCTTTTTCTAGCTCCTAGAAAGGAGTAAGTTCAGGTTGGTTGAGATTTTTCTTGTTTTTTGAGGTAGGCCTATATTGCTATCAATTTCCTTTTCAGAGCAGCTTTTGCTGCATCCCACTGGACCCTTGTGTTTTCATTTTCATTTGTCTCCATGTATTTTTTTTATTTCCTCTTTGATTTATTGGTTGACCCATTCACTGACCCATGTTATTACACCTCCATGTTTTGTGTTCGTTCTAGATTTTTTATCGTAGCTAATTTCTAGTTTCATGGTTTTATAGTGTTTAATCCACTTACGTTCAAAGTAATTATCAGTAGGTATGTATTTATTGCCATTTTGTTACTTGTTTTATGTTTGTTTGTTTTTAGTTCTTCTCTGTTCCTTTCTTCTCTTGCTCTCTTCTCTCAATTTGCTGGCTTTCTTTAGCAATAGACTTGGATTCCTTTCTCTTTGTTTTTGCATATATATTACCTATTTATTTTGTGGTTACCATTTTATATATAACATCTCATGCATATAGCAGTCTATATTAAGTTGATGGTTGCTTAAGCATCTAAAACCACTAAATTTTTACCTCTCTACCCACTACATTTTGGGTATATGGTGTCATACTTTACATCCTTTCATTTTTTGAATCCCTTAATTGATTTTTAGAGATAATATTTAATTTTACTGCTTTTGTGCTTCCTACTTTTCTTCCTCTTGTTTATGATCTTTCCTTTCCACTCAAAGAGTCCCCTTTAACAATTAAACAAATACACTTTTAAAATGTTAAAACTGAGAACTAACTAGGTCTATTGACAGGGTACAGATTCTGATATAACTTAGAGTATATAACATAGCTTTGAAATTAAGGCAAAATTCAAGTAGTAACAAATTTTTCATGGTTTGAGGTATTAAGAAATGATGTTCACATGCATATTTGGTGGTTTATATGATGCCAAAATGGATGTTCATGTCCAGAGGTTCTTCAAGTGGTATATAAACTTAGGCTTACTTTGTTGCTCTGTGAAAATTGTAACTGTTCCAGATGGCAAAATGTGTTAAAGTATCTATTTCCACATCTCTAAATCTATATATTTTTTTCTTCAACTGCCGAATATTTTAAGAACTTACATGTATCACAAAGATAGAAGGTGACTTAGGGGTGCTAAAGAAATAGCTAATTTATTCCATATATTCTGAATCTTCTAACAGATGAAATATTTTCAGCAGATAACACCAAAATTATCTTCCAGATGATCAACACCTGATAATAGGTGGCTCAACACATTTTTATTTAAAACATGGAATTGTACATTTAGATAAGGTAATATTTTTAAACTTTTATACATTTTCCTTTTCATAAAGTATATTTATAATAAATTTATATAAACATATAAATTATACCTAAGAATGTGACTACCTTCATTTATATATTTACATTTAATGAAATTAATATATAGACAAAATAGTTTCCATTAGTCTTTTCAAATGCCACCATTTTCTTTGACTTAAATGGTAAACGTGAGAGAAATTGAATTTATTTAATTTACTTAGTAATTAAATAGTTTAACTTATTTAACTTATTGAATATTTATATTTTAATCTCAAATTGAAGGACACTGGACATTAATATTGTGGATTTCTTCCCAAGTGTGTTATAACAAGTTTTTTTCTGACACAGTGATCTATATCTAAAACTTGCCATCATGTAAAATGAATATTTAAAATGGTGCATCGTCCACAGGAATGCATAATGTAACCAAAGGCTTACAGTATGTGAAACATCATGTTATCTAAGATCAAAATTAAACTGATGTTGAAATCACAGATCTAGTTCATCTCACTGCCAGTAAGAAGGATTAGGTTCAAATCAATATGAGCAATTAAGAAATTATTTTTAAAGCAAAGATATTAGATAAGATACCTTGTCAATAATGGCAATATTTATATTCATTCTTTTTACTTCTTTCCCACTGGACTGGTTTGTAATATTTAAAGATGTACATTTTTGGAATGTGTGCATGTAGTTTTTTATTATAGCTAAAATTATAGCTTTGCATTTGAAACTAAAAGAAATATTTTAAGTTAATTTTTTAAAATTTTATTATGTTAATCACCATACATTACATCATTAGTTTTTGATGTAGTGTTCCATGATTCATTGTTTGTGTATAACACCCAGTGCTCCATTCAATATGTGCCCTCTTTAATACCCATCACCAGGCTAATTTCTTAAAAGGTAAAAGAGGTTAGATAACTAACATCAATTTGAAAAGTGATTATTACTTTCTGAAATGTGCTTATTAACCATAATGGGTAAGTTCATTATATGTCTCTACACTGTTTATCTACTTATGTAACTCCCTCAATTTCTCTGTAGTTATCATCAATCTACCAATTCATAATTATTAAAATGGTAGAGCTGGTTTACTATCCTCTGCTTCTCTGATTTAAACCTTTGTCAAATTTTGTGTACTCAAGTAGAGCAAATGTCAGTAAATATCAAAAACATAGTTTATTTCTAACACTACAAGTTGTGCAATGTAAAACTCAAACCAAAGTACTTGACATTTTTGTCTTTAATTAATAAGGCACTATTTATGATAGGTTGAATTAGAGTAATCCAATATATTGTGATTCAATAGTCCTTTGATAATATATACTCAGTTTAGTTTTAGATTTTAAAAGCAAGCATGTTTTAGTTTTGAGACCTCATACTTTTTTTTTTTTAATGTTTGGACTAAACAGAGAGAAATTTTGCTCAAATTTGTTATCTCTGACATTTCCACTGCTCCTTTGTTTTATATACAGGGAAAAATTATACTACCTTTACCTAATAGAAATAGTACAGTTGATAACTTTAGTTGTAACCCTATTTGTCACTTGTACTATATTTTTTGGATATTATATATCAAATATTGAATACTTTGAGACAATACTGAAAACTAATACTCAAAACTGATGAATGTTTCATTTAATATTTCTATTCATTTGTTTGTTTTATCACCTTTAAAAACTTTAAAGCTGACTTTATAAATAGTTTGTGTTGGATTATTTCATATATTCATTTATTTTTTTAAATATAGTTCTTTGCAATATGAACTATTTAGACCAAAAGGATACAATGATGACCTAGTATTTTTATTCAAATAGAAGTTATCCTGTGTCAGAAACTGATGCATAACAACAAGTTATAACACAGTATGAAAAATGCTGTAACACACATGACAAATACCTAAATTTAATAAAACGGGTCTTAAATTTATTGAAACCCATAAAGGTATATAGGAAGAGAACTGTAGACAAACTTTTGAAATATGATGATGTAGATAAAATAATGTATGTAATTTATACAAAGCCATTATTTATATACTCAATACATTTTTAGTCAGGGTATACATTTGTTACCTACCAGACTCTCCAGAATACTCTTTGCCACCCATATTATTTTCAAAGGTAATTTCCAAATTTAAGCTGAGTCTTGTTGGATCTTTTTAGCGATCCCCCAAACAAGAACCATATAAACTTTCAGGAATAATTTATATATGTAATTTTTTAAATTTAAATTTCTATTTTTTGAGAACTTTAAAAAGTTTTTCTTTGAAGAAGTCATCTATTCCTATTGTTTATTTGTCATAGAATTCCTGATCTTTCATATTCTTTTTAAGATTTATTTATTTATTTGAGAGAGAGTGTGTGTGCACATGAGTGGGGGGCAGGGCAGAGGGCAAGAATCTTCAGGCTGACTCCCCGCTGAGCACAGAGCCTGAAGTCCTGGGGCTCCATCTCATGAACCATGAGATCACGACCTGAGCCGAAACCAAGAGCAGGATGCTAAACCAACTGAGCCATCCAGGCACTCCCCCCCACCACCCAATCTTTCTTATTGTAAGGGTTGTTTGTATTGGCCATACTTAGGCTCTACCAAATGGAGAGCTGGAAGATGGGAAAATCTGACTGTGCAGATTGCCCCAAAATGACTCAAGTTATTTTCCAATGCTTTGCATACAGGTATATTTTCAATATAACTTGCCAACAGTTTTTCTCTAAACTGTGCCCACTGTAATATGTAGAGAGAAAGAGGTCTGATAAATACGAACATGAAATATGAAATATGAACCAAAAAACCCAGATTGGAAATATAGTGCAAGCAACAAGACCTGCAATTCCATAACTGTCTATGAATTCACTGCATAGATCAACAGGCAGATTATTTTTGGATATCTGATTCTTTAACCCCTCTGTGGCTACTGAACACTTTAATAAGGAGTTCACCTGCTGAAAATAAACACTTAGTTTGGGCAGCATTTTCTATTGCCTATATTTTACCTCTCCTTAATTAAACACATGCCCGATTTTAGTTTCCCAAGTTCCAATCTACAGTCTACTTACATTCTACTTTTAAGATAAAGTATTTCAAAATACTAGTCTATAAAAGGTGGTTAAAGGTGAAAGAGAAGGTTGCAAAGAGAGAAGAAACTTCTAAAATATGAGGCCTTCATATACAAAAAAGGTAGTCATATTTTCTTATAGAACTTTTAAGAGACTGAGTTATATGTAGTTTATAAAAGGAAAATAAATGAGAAATAATAAATTCAAGTAAAAAAAACTTAATCTGTATAGTGTTCATTTTCTCAGTGTTATTAGAAATTTCTGGTGTCCCAGAAATACTACAAAAGCTATCTCTTTGAAGTGGGAAATCATATCTCTATAGCAATAAATCAAAATTAAATTTTAAGGGTTAGATTCACTTAAATATTTAGACCTTACAGGCTAAGTTTCCATATTGTAAATAAAATTTGAATTTGAATTGAATAAAATTAAGTAGAAACATTTAATTTCAAATACTATGTTTACAAACATAAATTAGGGAATATTAAAGCCCATAAACATTATTTAGGTGTCTCTTACATAGCCAGCAGATATTAGTAGGTAGTATAACATACACAGGGCAAAAATAAATATTCAAAATAATTCCTTAAAATAAAATCAGCATTTCACGGAAGAACTGTGTCAACCCAGTTTTGAAATCACCTAACATAGATATAATGACAGTCAATTAGGTACTAAATAATGCTAGAGAAGGAAAAGTACTATGTAAAGATATAAATCTATTCACCCAAATATTACTTATTAGCTCTTTCTCATCCTTTCAATTCCATTGACTTAATTCTTCTTTGTATGGGTTTCTTTCTACCAATTTGTCTGCTCCAATTTCATAATCGACGTAGAATTTCTCATCCAGTGCAACTGGCATTTACAGAATATTATTTATGTCATAAGTTTTCCTAGGATTTGAGAGCATAAGAACATCACCCCCATTACTGAATCAATTGCAGTATAGCTGTGAAAAGAGGGAATCATAGAATTTCAATGTTTTTGTGGTCATTTCTATAATAAAGATGTACAGGAAATGATGAGAAGATTGGTCTAGGGGAATTCATGAGTTGAATAGTGAAGCATATGTAAAACCTAGCAGGATAAGAGGACTGGTAGATGAGTGTTTTGACTAGAGGAAACATTTGCAAAGGCACAGATCTATGAAACACCTTCTCAAAATAAATGCATGGCATTTGAGGCAAAGAATCTCAGAGGATGAGCTTAGGGAGAGAGGCATTTCCCTTTTTTTTTTTTTTTTAAAGATTTTATTTATTTATGAGAGAGAGAGAATGAGTGGGGTGAAGGGCAGAGGGAAGCAGGCTCCCCGCTAAGCAGGGAGCCTGACGTGGGGCTGGATCCCAGGACCCTGAGATCATGACCTGAGCCAAAGGCAGACGCTTAACCGGCTGAGCCACCCAGGCGCCCAAGGGAGATAGGCATTTCTTGTTGATTTGGGTTATATCTTGTAAATGATGAGATTACAATGGCTATTTTAAGCAGACCACTGACAGCATATAGTTTGCATTTTAAATGAATCCTGCTCCTATACTGGATGATCTATATTGATGATAGGTTTGATTTAAGCAAGACTTCAGGCAAGGAGACAATTCAGGGAGTTACTGAAAGGGACCGAGAGGCATGAAATGATGAGGGCTTAAATTGGTCCCTAGATAAACACATGTAGGCAATGAGGCTTGCAAGAGAAATATCATGACTCTAGGATTGATTCTTAGAGGTCCATGTAGAGAAAGAAATTTTGAAATAAGAGCTCAAGTTTTGAGATTATGTTAGTGAACGTGACATAAACTGAGATAAGAAATATTGATGGGGAAGATTGTAAAGCAAGGTGGATACTTTGAGTTTTCGTGGCTTATGGGATAACCAATTAGGGGTACCCCAAAACAATAAGATACATGATTCAGAAACTCTGTAGTCATGTTTATGTGGAATCATACAAATATATGAGATTGAGGACTGGAGGAATAACAAACACATTACCTACCTAAAAGAAGAGTTTGCAGAGGAAAGAGCTATGGATGGCTCCACCGCTCAATGTCTAGAGACTGAAAAAGAGAACAGGACAGGATTGTTATCCTGATTCTAGAGTAGTACGTTTCAGAAAAGGGAAGACTTCAACAGTTTACAATGTAGCTGCGTTATCTAGTAAGGTAAGAATTGAAGAGTGTCAATAGGTTATTAGTGGTGAACGTGGGAAGTTTCAGAGTTTGAGAACATGTTGGAGAACAGTACAAGCCACATAAAAGTGAGCTGAGGTGTGGATGCAAGATAAAGGGAAAAATAGTAAGTATGTACTAAAACAAAGCTTGGCTGAAAAGGAAGAGTAACAAGAAGTAGCTCAAAACTGAAAAAGAAGTACCCCTGTTGTGTTTTTGTTGTTTTGTTCTGGTCTGCCTGGTCCTCCCTCTTCGTATCTTGTGACAAATGTTCTGATACTCTGCTCTTTTGATCATAACCAGTTTCAGATTTGAATATGAAACATTCTTAAAATCATTCCTAGGTCTTGAAGTCCTCTAGAAAAGAGTTACCCATTTGTAATTTAAGGGAACTCTTAGCCAGTAAACAAACAAAAACAAAGAACTACTTTTCATAATACTGAGGTAACAACCTAGAGGACTTTAAGATATTTAAGAAGTGGTTCAAGGGCGCCTGGGTGGCTCAGTTGGTTAAGCGACTACCTTCAGCTCAGGTCATGATCCCAGGGTCCTGGGACCAAGTCCCACATCAGGCTCCCTGCTCTGCGGGGAGCCTGCTTCTCCCTCTCCCACTCCCCCTGCTTGTGTTCCCTCTCTCGCTGTGTCTCTCTCTGTCAAATAAATAAATAAAATCTTAAAAAAAAAAAAAAAAAAGAAGTGGTTCAAAATATTTCACTTTGCAAAAACTTCCCCTGTACTTCCATTATTTTCAGGTTAAAGCCTTTTTGACAGTTATCTCAGAAAAAATAAAAATTAAAAAATTAAAAACCACTAGAGAATAGCCAAATACAGAAAGAACAATACAAAACTGAATACAAAATGAAGAGACTATTTGGGAAGCATTAAAGCCTTTTAATGCATTCAATACAATAGTATCTGGAATTCTATGGGACTATAAATATAAGAAAATATTTATGGTATAATAACTTATCCAGTTGCATCATTTCCAGACATGTACTCTCTGCCACATGTATACATATAATTTAGTAGTTTGAGCACTTTATTTAGACCAACTTTTAAATAGGAATTCAATTTTCATTGTTCTATTCATTTTGCATCTATGATTTCAAATATGAGTACATTTAATCCTTAAAGGAAGAATCATATGATGAGCACAATAGTCTAAGAAATTATATTGTACTTTCATTTTTACTATATTTTATAAAAGCCAGTCAAAGTAGGCCAAAATAAGGCCATTATGGAGAGAACATGGCTACAAACAGAAAAAAAATGCATATGTATCTGAGCTTTGATCCAGCAAACCCACTACCTATTTTCATATTTTTGTGCTGGAAAAATTATGGATGGATCCATCACAAGTCCATTCATTGCAGCATTATTTGTAAAAGTTGACTTAAAAACAAGAGAGAAAAAAGAAACCCAAAGGTAGCTGCTAATATAAACATGGAACATTCACACTATAGAGTATATTAAGCTATAAACAGAATGAATAAAATCTCTATATACTGCCATGGAGTGATGTCCAGAATATACTGTTAAATGAAAATAGCAATGTAGAGAAAAGTATATATACTTTCCCACTGCTTATCAAAGAAAAATGGTGGAAGGTTGATTTGAATATATAAATATGCATATACACACACATACTATGAATATATGTATAAAATGTATTTGCTTATATTTAAAAGTGGAAGGAAAAATAAACATTTTAAAATATTTACCTATGGGGGATGGGGAGGGAACCAGGTGTATCATATCTGGATTACACCTAGATTTCTCTAAGTGTATCTTGTTTTGTAACTATGACTTTAAAACCATGGAAATATTTTGCATAATTATAAAATAAAATAAAACTTTAGAAAAGGCAATTCTTAAAAAATTTGGAGAGAGACAACGTGAAATTTTAACGACCTCTCTCAACCAGATACCATAGATAGAGATCTGGGAGAGATGACTTTAGTAAGAAGTCTCACCTTTTGCTGGTTTCCGCCAGTTTTTCCAGGACACGCTGTCTGCGGGCTCTGGAGTGCCTGCGGTGTCCCAGCCGGTCTCATCCTGGTCACCAGAAACTGTGGAAGAGGAAAAATAATTTTCCCTCTACAGTGAATGCTTGGCTGACACCCCGTTTTCTCTACGGCATCTTGTAAATGGATAAGATTATCTAGGTTAAAAGTTCACCACTGTGGCCACTATAATTCAAGATTGTCTTTCCTAAATTTGACCTATTTGTTCAACCTTAAAAAACAAAAGTTTACTCACCTGACGCCTCACATTGGACCCAGTCCAGTGTAGTCAGGCCCAGTCTGTTCCCTAACTCAGCCCAAGCTCTAAACTGGACCCGGTCCATCCCCATTCCCAGTCTTGGTTCTAAGCCAGACCCAGTCCACCCCCAGATCCACTCCGGGTTCGAAGCAGGAACCAGCCCGTCCCCAGACCCAGCCGGGGCTTTCAGTCAGACCCAGTCCGTCCCCAGACCCAGTCCGGGTTCGAAGCAGGAACCAGTCCGTCCCCGGATACAGTCCGGGCTCTAAGCCGGAACCAGCCCGTCCCCAGATCCAGTCTGGGCTCTGAGAGTAGGACCCGGTTGGGCCCATCCAGTCGGGGGTCTGAGTCGGACCTAGTCTGTTCCGGGACTCAGACCCGCTCCACGTCATTACCAGTCTGTTCCCCGAGCCAGTCTAGACTCTCAGTTGGACCCAGTCCAACTCCAGCAGGTTTCCAGAACTAGAAAAGAAAGCTGAAAGTTGAGTTCATAACAAAAGCTGTGGAGCTAGGATCTGACAGGGACTTATCCAGAGGCAGCAAGAAAGCAGTGAAGCCACGAATAACAGGTACTTAAACCCAGTTGCTCATTGCTCCTGGGGGGCTGTCAGAGGTCTCCTTTGGTTCCCTTTTCCGACACCAGGACTACGAAAAGATAAACTGAGGCATAGTAAAAGGCTTAAGAGTTTATTTGTGCAAAAATTGATTTGAATCAGGCAGCAGCCAATCCGGCAGATAGAAAAGAGCTTCAAGGAGCTGTACAAAATGAAAGATTGTTTTTTATTTAAAGTTAGTTAACATATAGTATATTATTAGTTTAAGGGGAAGAATTTAGTGATTCATCACTTGCATATAACACCCAGTGCTCCTTACCTCAAGTGCCCTCCTTAATGCCCATCACCCAGTTGCCCCATCGCCCCACCACCTCCCCCTCCCACAACCCTCAGTTTGTTCCCTATAGTCAAGAGTCTCCTAGGCACACATGAGAAAATGAAAAAAGCAGGTTGATTATTGCAAGGCTACTTTTGTTTTAGAAAATGGCAGGAGTCTTATCAGATTGCCTTATTAGTGCTTATCAATTTCTGATTGGTTTAAGATTCCATTTCTGGGAGAGCTGCAATTGTAATGAAATTTTGGTTTGGTAATGTGGGATTTAACATGTGACTCCATTTAGGGCCTGTTGTCTTGTTTTTAACAGGAGATATTAATTGTATTCCGACTAATGCAAACTATAGTCAGGAAAACTTGATGGATATTTAGTGATATTTAAGGGATATTGATATTCTTATTTTGGGTATGATAACATTGTGATTTTATTTTGGAAAAATAAGACTTTTCAGATACTTCTTTAAATTCAGATAAAATGGTATAATGTCTGGACTTTGTCAAAATAATGAACAAGGAGGGGTAGGTAGGGATGTATTTGAAATGACATTGGTCATGAGTTGATATTTGTGATAATATGTGTAATGAGGTAAAGGAGGGTTCATTATACTGTATTTTCTATTTTAACCTGCTTTTGAAATTTTCCAAAATAAAAAGGTTCAATTTTACAATTAAGAACAATTTTGAATTATTAAATGGAATTTCAACATTGAGTGAATGGAACTTACCCAAATTAGAATCAATTTTATATATAACTAAACTCTATAGAAATAGGTTGGAAGAAGCATTTAAATTTTTGACAGCATTTAAGAGAAAAATACAAAGGAAATCTCACTCTTTTATAGGTAGCCTGATCTAATTTATCTCTCAATTTTACTTCTAAATAAATTTAAATGATTTAATTCAAATAATGGGTTATTGATTGCATTTTTCTAAATTTTCCATCAACTTAGCAAAAGCAGTTCCTATTTACGTATAATTTTAATGGTGAATCTTAACTATCAACAGGGTAGAATGTGATTTCTTCTTTTAATTAAGAAAGAAATATATCCTTGTGATTAGTTTCAGTTAGTTTAAAATTGTTTTAAATACATATTAAATGGGGGCGCCAGGGTGGCTCAGTCAGTTAAGCATCTGCCTTCAGCTCAGGTCATGAGCCCAGGGTTCTGGGATCGAGCCCCCATCGGGCTCCCTGCTCAGCGGGAAGCCTGCTTCTCCCTCTGCCTGCCTCTCGCCCCTGATTGTGCTCTCTCTCTCAAATAAATAAATAAAATCTTTAAAAAATATATGTATTAAATGGAAAATTTTTACAAATTGGGAAAAACAGTACATCTTCTATGTCCCAAAACTTATGTTGTGTTTTGTGAGTATGTATGTGTGTTATTTTGAAGATTATAACTTAAATACAAATGATATTTATATTATTTGGAGGTTTTATATCTCAGTCTCCAGAAAGGTAAAAACATAAATCTTTGCCAAATACAATTATGTAATTAAAAACCTATTTAGGTATTTTATCATATCAGTTTTCAAAATAGTTACAAAAGACAGATGTTGCTTTAGGCTAACATAAAAGTATAATATTGTCACAATTACAAATAAATGCTGTATTGAGTATGCATAGCTAAACATATGAATTTTTTGTTTTAATTATTATTTTAAAAGTTAAGGCCTTCTTCCCTTGATAAAAAGTGGGCCAGTTCATTGCTTTTGATAAATAGGTAAAAAGCTGGTTAAAAAAACATAAATATATATGACTGATATTTGCCTTTTTGCAAAATGAACTTCTATTGCAGTTGAAGCGTTGAAAGTAAATTAAATGGTGCCCAAAGAGAATACAGAGTTGTTGTCTTTGGGGAGGGAAAAAAAATTGTTAGGCCCCTTGGGAATGCATCACTCAAAATGTGATTTCCAAGTAGGGGGACCCAGTAATTTCTCTTGCATTGAGACATAGAACCCCCAATTTTTTAAAGATGGGGAAGGCATTTAAATAAAAGAAATAAAATGTGGGTACATTATTTAGTACTGCTTTTGAAACAAATATTTAGAAAAGACAATGAAGCAGAATGTGTTCTCAAGAAGTATACGCTTTGGTTAGCAAGTTAACAGATAAGGAAATATAGCATTAAAATAGATTATAATCTCTGCTGAGAAAGTACGAATCAGAGAAAGTCATGGGAAGTGCAATTTAGGTGGGGCTTCCTGGAAGAAATAAATACCCTGTTTGAGACTTGAGGTAGCAGTAATTAGCCTTTCAAATGTGTGTGTGCCTAGTGGAGGTCAGAGGAAATGGGCTTACTTGGAATATAGAAGTGAAGATGAAGGGAAAGAAAAGGCAGTGATAAATTCATGTGCAAGAGAGGTTTTGGATTTAAGGAAACACAAATTGTACCTGAGGCTGAAAGATGAAGTTCAAAAGGGAAAGCATAGCGTGTAGCTGGAGGGGAAGAAATCTTCTATACCAAGCTCATGATTTCAGTTCTCTTAAAGACCATGAAGAATCACTGGGTTGTTTTAAGTCAGGGAATTATGTGTTAAGACTGCACTGTTTATTTGTTAAAACCACATCCAACTCAGCAAGTTTATTTTTTTTAAGAATGCGTTATGATTATAAGAGTGAACACTTGGCCACAGTATAACAGACAGTTTAGGGATTTCAAGTCCTAGTGACCCACATTCAGTTAGTTTAAACTCCTGTGAAGTTTTTAGCACTTGAGCTCTACAAAATACCGGGAGAGATAGGAAACACGGGGGCAAATCATCTGTATGCTAGGAAACTTGTGAACATAATACCCGGAAAAAAAGATATTACAAGAACAATCACTTAACTTACAATCAATGTAGGTCTTTGAAGAGATCCTTTCTCCTTTTTTTTTTTTTTAAAAGATTTTATTTATTTATTCATGAGAGACAGAGAGAGAGAGAGAGGCAGAGGGAGAAGCAGACTTCCCGCGGAGCAGGGAGCCCGATGCGGGACTCGATCCCAGGACTCTGGGATCATGACCTGAGCCGAAGGCAGACGCTCAACCATCTGAGCCACCCAGGCACCCCTCTCCTTTTTATTAGATGTCTCTGAACTAGAAGTTTTTTACTTCATTTTCCATTGTGAGCTTCCCACCCATGTTCCCACAATTGATATCATCTTCTTCCCTAATTTAACCTTTTTGCAATGTAACATTTTCATACCCTCTTCTTATGCTGTCTCATCAACAAATTTTTCCCTTCATGTCATGAGTAACTAAATGAATGTGTTTGCACGTGTGCGCGCACAGACACACAATATACAAACAAATGAAATCCAAAAATACTCTTTCCACTTAGTGCCAAATTTCCCATAGTTATGCTTTACATTTTCACCCCCATTGTTCATTACAGAGGACATAATGAAAAATTGTACCTTTGGGCGCCTGGGTGGCTCAGTTGGTTAAGCGGCTGCCTTCGGCTCAGGTCATGATCCTGGAGTCCTAGGATCGAGTTCCGCATCGGGCTCCCTGTTCGGCGGGGAGTCTGCTTCTCCCTCTGGCCCTCCCCCCTCTCATGTGCTCTCTCTCTCTCATTCTCTCTGTCTCAGATAAATAAATAAAATCTTTAAAAAAAAATTGTACCTTTACCTTTCTGTCACATACGATGCTCACATTTGCATATGTGAAATCACCTATGACTTTTTCATTTGCCTCTCATGCAATTGATTACATATGGAATATACCTTCAGAGCTAATCTCTTATGATAGACTCTCATAGCTTTTGTAAGGAATTTATCAGGGTCACTCCTATTATTTCTCAGGGTGTCAGAGAGGACCCTTGGTGAGAATACATGGTTCCAGAATAAATGAATCACCTAAGTGATTACTTAAAGAAAATATGCGTGAGGACTCCTCCTGGGCATTTTGGCCAATGAAAAGAAAGAGGAACCTACCTTTCAGGATAAAAGTACTTGCTAGATAGATGATCATTGAAATTGTTTTGTGAGAAATAATTGAATGTGATCATATGGCACTTTTGTTTGGAATACAAGAGGGTGTGTGTATATGTGTGCGTAGTCTCTATTCACATTAAACATCTTTTCTCCCTCTTCTCTTCCTTCTTCTGCTCCCAGTCACTCTTATAGTTTCTGAATTCTCTGAAGCTTCTTTCTTTGTCCTTGAAGTCAATCAATTCCCTTAGTCCATTATGTTTTCTTATTGTTTAAATAAGATTTTCTTAGAGATTAGAGGAAAGGTTTTGGAGCTATGATGATAAGATTTTATCCAGCTCCCCCAGCTTCTTAAAACTTGCCCTTCAAATCACCCAAATTTCCCAAGGGAATTAAAGAATAGGAATGCAGAAAATTTTGGAAACAAGGTACCTCTTCATTAATATGATAGCCAGCATCCAATAATAACCTGCAATGCAATGTTCTTTGATAACACACGAATTGCTGGTGCATTTGTTTTGGTTTAAGGTTTAAGTGGACTCCTAAACTATCTTCCTTCCCTCTTCAATCATCACCAGCCCAAATTTCATTTCCAGAGATTAGGAGATTATATTTGCCTTGCTAATCTTTCCAAAAAATGAAGATGTTCTTAGCCCTGTGCTACTGCTAATGTTGACCTGTCCCATATCTCTGTCTCAGTAGGTTCAGTGAGAATACATGACCTCTGCCATATAACTTCCTTCTTAAATCTTGCTGGGTTTTGTTTTTAGTTTTGGTTTTTTAATTCACTAAGCCTTGGTTAATTTCCATTGTGGTTGTTTCATCAGGAACTAAACTCAAGTCTCTAGGCGAAAACCAGTAACAGGCATGTGTGAAGAGAGAAGATTCTATCCTAAATTATCCTTCCCAGTAGATGCTTTAGAGAAGAAGGCAAATATGGACCGAGGCCTTGACACCAGGTCCAACCAATGCAGAAGAGATGTATACACTGCTTTGCTTGCTTATTGCAAAGTCGGCAGTGCACAGCTATTGTTTTTGAGCTACAGTAAGATTGCTGGTTAGAGAAGAGTCACCACTATAATCAGTCACTTCACCAACTCCTATTTGACTGAAGAAGAGTAGGGACAAACATAGATACATGGGGGGATGAGGAATGAAGTCTACTACCTCTAGATGCTTCACATGCTTGTGTTATATGAGAAGGTATATATATAATCAGGTTGATGAAATTGCCATTTTGGTAAGTCAAGTAATACTGGATATTGACATTTTCATGTAATTCAATCTCAAGTGATCACAAGTTGGTTCTCTTTGTAAGAAGGAATAATGAAATGTGAGAATGAGTAGGAAGCTCCCCAGAGAGACTCCACCTGGTTAGAAGATATAACCTACTGTGCCTAGAAGCTAGGGATTTAGCCTATATTCTTAATAGGGACCAGAAAGTGATCTACTGGCTATGTGTTTTATAAAATTTAAAAACTTTTTGATGGCAGGACACAATGCAGTGACACTCAGATGAAAGGCAGAAGTGTTTGTTACTTGTAGCTCTGAAAGAAAGCTGCAGCATAGAGTCACAAAGGGAGTTGCACCTGGGGACAGGATAACAGCAAGCTGGAGCTCTAGATATTAGTAGATGTATGGCAAGAAGGGTGGGATTAACTATGTTTTGTGGCCTCTCTGTGGATTGGCCAATTTGAATAATTTTGCATGTTCAAGATGAGGGGATAGGGGAGTGCCTCTAGTTTTCTGGTACCTAGACCTGAGGCAATTAGGGCCTGTGCATAGTGGTCCAAAGTGTGAGAGCCACATTAGGGAAGGGTTCAGTGCTCATTTAGCTGCTCAAGAATGGAAACTTGCCTCTACTCAGGGCCCAAAATTGAGTCAAGAATGGAAACTTGCCTCTACTCAGGGCCTCGGCATTAAAACAAACTATATTACACTATGGAAGCAGACAAACACATGGTAACAGAGAGGTCTAAATACATAGTTTTAAATTACACCAAAAGAGATACATGGTTTTGTTGAGTAAAGATGCAGTACCTATCAAAACTAGATAAGGATAGAGGTAAGTGAAGCCTTGTTGGAGAAGTTAATTCCACTCTTGAGTCTTAAAACATGAGAAATTGCTCGGACAGAAAAGAAAACAGCAGGTGGTGGGGAGAGCACTACTGTCAAAGAGAAGAGTATGAATTTAGACCAAATGCTGGAAAGAACAATTGGGTATTTTAGTATTTGTATTACAAAAAGTGAGATTCCACTGGGATATGTTTGAAATTCGACAACTACCTGTATCTCCCGTACTCCTCTCTACCCACCACACTTCACTTTACAGAGGCCTGAGTAGCTAAATCTCTATAACTTTAGAGGACAGGAGGTCAGAGGGGGCTTGCTTTGGCATTTTCTAATGGGCTGCATGCACTTACTGAGTTCACGGAGGCTGTACACAGGAGAAAATATCATAAAGTTAGGAAATAACAGGAAAATATCTTTCTTTTTTTTTTCTTTTTTTTAATTCTTATGTTAATCCCCATACATTACATCATTAGTTTTAGATGAAGTGTTCCATGATTCATTGTTTGTGCATAACACCCAGTGCTCCATGCAGAATGTGCCCTCCTCAATACCCACCACCAGGCTAACCCATCCTCCCACCCCCCTCCCCTCTAGAACCCTCAGTTTGTTTTTCAAGAGTCCATCGTCTCTCCTGGTTCGTCTACCCCTCCGATTTCCCCCGCTTCATTCTTCCCCTCCCGCTACCTTCTTCTTCTTTTTTTCTTTTCTTAACATATATTGCATTATTGTTTCAGAGGTACAGATCTGAGATTCAACAGTCTTGCACAATTCACAGCGCTTACCAGAGCACATACCCTCCCCAGTGTCTATCACCCAGTCACCCCATCCCTCCCACCCCACCCCCCACTCCAGCAACCCTGTTTGTAGGAAAATATCTTTCTTGACAGATTTTTAAGAGTTAGAAACCGTGTTTGATTGAGGATTAACAGTTGGTCAGCCATCATTTGTTCACCCTATTGATAGTTATATTTTCTCACTCATCTCTATTATTCAAGCAAAACAACAATTTCTTAATAATTATAATAATTTACACAAGCCCTAGGCTGATTTATAATCCTTTTAATGCTATATAATGCTATATAAGGACATAAGAGTGTCCTTACATAACAACCACCACCTTCCCACATCCAAGTTGGCATTCTCTTCAAATATGTCACTTAGAATTGGCATGACTAATACTAGATATGTTACATGCATGCTCCTTAAGTGATAGGACAATGACACTGGATTCTACATTCCCTCAAATTTAGCACTAAAAGTTTTTCCCCCCCAAATTTTCTGGGTCATTTATTTTTAGATTGCATTGCAATCTGAGATCTTCAGCATGTAGAATAATGTACTCATGGCCACACTTAAAGGTAATTCTCTTTGTTAAAAGTTCAAGTGTAGGGCGCCTGGGTGGCTCAGTCAGTTAAGCGTCTGCCTTTCGGTTCAGGTCATGATCCCAGGGTCCTGGGATGGAGCCCCACATCAGGCTCCCTGCTCGGTGGGAAGCCTGCTTCTCCCTCTCCCACTCCCCCTGCAAAAAAGTTGAAGTGTAGGTAGTCTTAGAGTCTTACTCTTGTAATTACCTCTATCTGAAACACACTGCTGTCAGTTATCCAAGAGGACAGAGGATACCTCTCTTACTTCCTTTATGTCCTACCTTAATGCTGGGGCTTTCCTCATAATTCTGTCTAAAATAGCACCTTATGGGACGCCTGGGTGGCTCAGGTTAAGCATTTGACTCTTGATTTGAGCTCAGATCATGATCTCAGGGTCATGAGATCAAGCCCCATGTCAAGCCCCCGCATTGGGCTCCATGCTCAGTGGAGGGTCTGCTTCTCTCCTCCCTCTGCCCCTCCTCCACTCATGTGAATGCTCGCCTTCTCTCTAAAATAAACAAATCTTTAAAAAATAAAAAAATAAATAAAATAAATAAAATAAAACAGTACCTTATCTCTCTCCCCAATCACCTTTCACTCTTCACTCCCTTACCCTGCTCTATTTTTCTTCAGAAATGTGCTGCTTCAAAATTATTAAACTACTTATCAACTCATTCAAATACAAGGTAATCCAATACAACCTATTTGTTAATTCACATAAAATCTTTGACTTAAAATAATTGTTTAATCTTTCATTAAAAACTAAAAAGTTATTTTTAATCAACCCTATAACTGCCACATACAGAATCACCTTATAAATGTCACTGAGTACTCTTGTTACATATGTAGTAGCAGTTTAAATGTTACACAAGCCTCAAATAATGTACAGATTTTCCATGTCTCCATATAAATGTCATTATTTGAAATAGATACTGGGTATATTTTTGAAATGTTATCTCATTAATCATCATTGTTCTACAAAATGATGGTAGTAAAAATACAGTTCACAATAATGTAAATGTGCAAAATGATTTTAATTAGAAGACAATATCGTGTGTGGTTCTATAAATCGATTTTTATGCTTTCATTGGCTCCTTTAGTCAGTGCGTGGAAGGGCAAGAAATGATCCCAAAGTGGCAGGAGATGAGAAACAGGATTTTACTTCTGGAGTGAAATTCTAAATTCCACACAGTATATGTTATACACAAGGCCAGAGATATCATTATATGAAGATAGACTCACTATCAAGCAAAAAGAACATGATGGCGAGTGGATTAAAAAATTACCATTGCTAAAGGGAAAATGTGCGCAGGTTGTGCGAGAAACGCGTATGAGAAAAAAAAGAGAGGAGCACTGACAGCAGCCATCCATCATCATACCAGGAAGAGATTGCCCTGAGTCAAAAGTTCGGCCCCTCTTTGGAATGAGCAAGTGAATCTATTGAGAAAATGGGTACATCTGTCCATTTTAGGCTGTGGGCATAAAATATTCAAATCATGTAAGTACCCCTCTGTCCTTTTCCCACCTCTCAGACACCAGTTCCTATTCTCTTGTCAACCAGCAATCTTCTGATAATGGCCTCCTCATGTAGCTTGCCTAAAGAAATGTGCCATGACAGTTATATTTCTATCATAAGAAAATAAATTTGCATTGTAGCTTATATATGTCGCTTTTGATTTTAATCAACATGAAGCAGCCTTCTCAAGTTTGATGAACTTGATACTATTGAACTTACCAAGAATTTGTCCTAATAATGCAGAAGACCAGGTCACCATATCCTACACCATGATTAAATAAGCATTTTACATTGTCCCTTTGCAATCAATGTCTCTCTTTGACGAATTAGGAACTTGTTTACAACATCTTCCAGATCAAATCTATAAACTGTATCATACTATATCACAAATAATTGTAAACTTCCGAGAAAGTATATTTTCTAATTTTGTAAAATCCTGATAAATTTCCTAGGTGTCATTGCATTATAGACTATGTTACAGATGCAGATTGTTCTGTAATGTTTCTCTTTTGCCTTACTAGAGAGTTAGCTTTTTCTTTTTTTATTATATGGATAAAGGAGGATTTTTTAAGTCTGTATAGATGTAAAGAAATTTACACATTTTCTCTAATTCCTTCTTAATAGAACTCTATCTTTTATGATTCTAAGATATCATCTGGGAATTGTATTTCTATTATCTCTTTTAAGGTTTTGCTTCAAGCACCTGCATCCCAGGAGGGCATACACATGAGAAATCTCCAGGTCTCACATAATTGTCTCTGAATAACCCCTGAATTAGTTCTTAATCAAAAGCAGGAATTTTTCCATGTAAAGGGTCAACCCTATTAAATAAAGACTGAGTTTTGTAGTATCTTGACTCTAGTCCTAGTTCATATGGTAATGACTATTTCTGTCTTCCCTAGGAGTTTTAAATCCTTCAGCCAAGAGATAGTAGACAAATGTTTAAATAAGCCTTTAATGCATGTAGGCTTGTATCCCAGGATTCTTGTTTCCTACTCCACCTCCAACTAATCCAATGATTAAATATGTAAAGAGAAAAAAATAATTGAGTAATAAAATTAACACTTTATACATTTGGAGTGATGTGAGTCATTTGTTTATATATTTATTCTATAAGCACTATAAGTTTAGTGCTGGACACTGACCAATCAGATTGCAAACTGGAAGAGGTAGAATCTATACACATAGAATAAGGCACATAGACGTAGGTGTTTGCCTTAAGAGAATCGTTTGATTTAAATTCAGTTGAAACAGTGTTTAAATGAATATTTCTGTCATGAGAAAAACATACTAGATTAAAAACTGCAAAGTACTAGGATAAAAGATTGAAGATTACACAACTCAATATAGAACTGATACCTGCTGTTTTAAAAACATAAATGCGTCCTGATCACAAATCCAGTATGTTAAAGAGGGTTTTATCCCCCTCACACCACTAGGCAATGCTCTGACAGCAGCTGGGTGTCTAAGAATTCACCTCAATTCTGACACTATCTACTTGGCATCAGATTCCACAGTTTAAGGGTTCAATCCCACAAGACTGCCCCCAACCCCCACTTCAAGTGCCAATTGCAAGTCCAGGTTGTCACCTGTACTTCGCACCAGCTGGCTCTAAATCTAGGCTCCCACAGCCTCCTCCTTAGGTTCCATTAATTTGCTAAAGAGACTCACAGAACTCAGGGAAACATTTTACTTACTAGTAATGACCTCATTGGTTTATTATGAAAGGATATAACTCAGAAGCAGCCAGAAAGAAGAGATGCTTAGGGTAAGATATGGGGAAAGGGCATGGAGCTTCCCTGCCTTCTCCAGGTGCACCACTATCCCCGCATCTCCACCTGTTCACCAACCCAGAAGCTCTCTGAACCCTGTAATTTTGAGCTTTTATGGAGGCTTTATTAAATAGGCATAATTGATTAACTCATTGGCCATTGGTGATTGATTCAGCCTATAGCGTCTCTCCTCTCCCTGGAAATCAGGGGGTGAGACTAGAAGTTCCAACCTTTTATTCATGGTTGGTTTCCCTGGCAACCAGCCCCCATCCTTAGGTGCTTTCCAAAAGCCACCTCATTAACAGAAACCTAGTTGTCATGGCAAAGGGCTTGTTATGAATAACAAGATGTCCATTTTACCTCTATGCTTCCAAAGCTATTTTAGGAACTGGAGACAAGAGACCAAATATTATAACAAAGGATGCTCCCATCGCTCTTATCACTCAGGAAATTCCAAAAGTTTGAGGAACTATGGATGAAGACCAAGTATATATGAGAGATATATTTTGGTCATTTGAATGGCCAAATAAATATATCTTATAAATCACAATATCGCAAAACATATACTAACTTTGATGATAGAACTGGAAAGAATAACTTCATCTCCCTTACAAGGGGTGATGGTGAAAGGAAATGGAATTTGAAATAATTTTGATTGTCTGAATTTGATTAAATGTCTTGAACATAAGCCATCCACAGGTAACACCCTAAATGCAAAAAAGGCAATGAAAAAGGCTGATTTTAAGAAGTATTCAGATGAGTCAGAGCACAAAAGGAGAGGCTAGAGTCCCACAGGCCGTGAAAGACAAGAGTTTCCAGAAGAAAGTTGGACCGCCCTTATCAAACACTCAAAAAGGTGGCAGAGCAATTGGACTGAAAAAAGGTCAGTAAGGTTTTGGTTCCCAGTGATGAAAACTGTTTCTCAAAGAGGTCAGGGCTCCCTTTGTCTCATGGTTCCATCTTCTTTCAGTTGACTACATTATCAGACAAGTAGAAAAGAAACTAAGACAGTAATAGGAGTCCCATAAAGACACAACAAAATCAAGAGAAGAGAAATAAATAACACCTTACCCAGAACTGCTCTCTCCAGAGAATGTTTCCTCCCAACTCATTGGCCTGTGGATAAACAAAGCATTTGCAAAGAGGACCAGGCCACCTCTAGGTTAGATAAATGTAGCTTCTCCCCTGATGCTGAAGATTCTACTAGCTTTCCCTGAATCAGATGGCTGTGAGGCAGGGGAGACTACCTGATTACAACTAGGGTTATTTTAGGAAGGAAGATATAGAAAGAATGAACACTCAGTAGACAAGTCTATTGTCTGGATCACAGCATCTCACACTTTAATGTGCACATGAACCACCTAAAGATCTTGAGAAGTGTGGACTTCTCAGTAGAGTCTGTAGGGGACCCTAAATCTTGCAGTTCTAAAAATTCCCAGGTGATGCCAGTATTTCTGGCCTTGACAACAATCTGAGTAAGAAGGTGTGAGAACAGTCACTGTGCACTTTCTCTGAATTTGGCCTTCACCAGTACTTGAAAAAATTAAGTAATCATAGTCTGTCTTCTCAAGGGGATCTAGACTAATGAGGGACCTATAGTCTAGTGATAGTCTAGATTTCTAGCATGAAAATAAAAACATATGAAGATACCATTAAAATCCTGATATTAGAAATATGAGTACATATAAAGCTTCATTAATAAAGTAAGTTACTATTTAACCCTTATGGATTACATGCTAATTCCAATCACACTGCAAAAAATCTTTTAAAGCATTAACTCATTTATTCCTATTGTTAATTTATGTGATATGGAGGTAAGCCCTATATTTTCTCACTATATCTTTGGGTATGGAGGTATAAAAAGCACTTCTTTTAGTTTATCATTTTTAGCCTGTCTGCTCACCAAATTACTTGAATTTGCTTATGAAATTATTTCTGATTTCCCTGGATATTTTGTAACAAGCATGCACTCAATTATAATAAGAAATTAATAGGTCTACATGTTCACAGAGAGAATTCTTTAAGACTTCACAATGTAAGAATGGTTATTGTATTAGTCTGGGTCCTCTGAGAAGCAGACACCAAATCAGGATTACATGAGAAAGAACTCTCATGGGAGAAGGCCCTAGAGAAGTGCAGAGTCACTAGACCTTGATACAAATCTGGCTGCTGGAAAAGAGAGCGGAAAAGAAGTGAGTGAGGGAGTGAGTTAGTGTGGTGGCATTTCAGACTGCCGTGCAGTTCTAAGAAAAGTTAGGCCAGGCAGTCTGTGAGTCCTTAAGCCAAAATTACTCCTCAGAGGACTCCTGCATCTCCCAGGAAGGTGCTTGCCTCAGTACGCCTGCCATGCTGAATCATGGCAGGGAGCGCTGTAAGGGGAGACCATGGGCACAAGCAACAGTGTGAATTTCAGAGTGCAACGTCTAGGCCCTCGGACACTTAAGCTCCCTAAGTGTCTTGAGCAGCTGGAGATCTGAGAGGCACATTCTCATGGCCACCACGGTTATATCAACCAGACAGTGTCCTCTGCAAAGCCAGCAGAGCCACGCCAAATTCCATACATTTAAATTTGTTCCATTCAGCCATAAGCATGAAATGACAATTAATCTACAGATGCTGTCAGCATACGCTTCCTGACATTTTGAAAACAATTCCAATTCATCTTATTACTGGCATAAGCAAAATATTAGAATTAAAATCCCAGTGTGCATGACCCTTCTGGAGGCTTTGCAGAAGTCCCAGTGTTTTGAATAGTAAAACTGGACATGCTGAAGAACACATTTCAGTACATTCCAGGAAAGCCCTGACATGCAAATTTATCACTACAGCTACTTATTACTGAACTTTGTTACTTACCTAGCATGTTAAGAAGAGACAGAGAAAAGGGAACATGTTGAAAATCATATCTAGAAGGCTCTCAAAGTGTTGCATGACACACAACACAGACCAAGTACTCGGACTATAAAACTTATAGATGAAATCTCAAAAGTGAAACAACACAGACCTATTTTACAGCTTCAGTATCAGTTTCTTCTGTTTCTTTACTTACTACTTTCCTTTTATAAGAATTTTTATATTAAAGTGTGAATTCAGGATCACCAAAAAATGTTGGTCTCTTGAACTTTCAGTCACTATTGTGATTTCAAGGGTGTGCTCATCCAAGAAAAGAGTGAGCTTGATGCTCAACTGTTATAAAATGGCAGTGCTTCTCCATGGGAGAAGTGGTTAACTAATTTAGCAAAGCATCAAGACTTGGCTTTAAACTACTGCAACTGTCAAGTTCTGAGAAAAAAACAACAGCTGCCTAGTGCCCTACATTCAGGAATGGTGTTGTTCTGCAATCAAGACTTCTGGCCAACCACAAGTCAGAAACAATTTTTCAAATAGTGACTAGTTTTGAAAATGTATTCTGCAGTAGCAAATCAAAAAATGAATTTTATTTGTGCATTAATGCAGAACAAACTTTTGGTTTGTCATCATGCAAGTATTACAAAACTAATCAGTTCCACAAAGAAATGGGGTACACACTGGTATGGTCAATTTCTTTGCATGGTATTTCAGCTGCATAGTATTTCTAGAAATGTACGGTATGATAAATCTGAATAAATAAACAAAATGTCATTATTCCTACTTGAAATAAAGACTTGTAATTCTATAAGAAGAGATTATTTTTATCTGCTTGCAAAATGTCTACATAATGCTTTCTGATGATTAAGAGATTTAATAAAGACCTTATTGTTTCATATCATAATTGAATAAAGCCAACTAAAAAAGTTAATGGAAAAGATACCAAGTCTTGGAGAGATTTTTTTTAAAAAATAGCTTAAAAATTGAATTTAGTTTGTTAAAATTCACAAACAAAACATATTACAAAGCTTTGAGAAAAAATAATATTTCAGAATTTAATAGAATACATTCCTGCTTCAGAAACCACAAAATGCTATAGAAATGTAAGCTACTGTTAATAACTGGTGTATTTCCAAAATTATTAACACAAATATAATATACCAGAACATCAGGGTAAATTGAAATATTGCTCTTAGGAACTTGAAAACTGCTCACAATTGCTATTAAAAGGAAAATTGAGGTGCTAGAGAATATAATATTTTAGAAAAGTGCTTATAAATATTAAAAGAAGCATGTGCAGTAGCTTTCTTTGTCATAAATTAAAAGAGCAATCTCATACGTTTTTCAGTTTACCTTATTGCTCCTACTTAGATTCAGAGCAATTTTTAGAAAAAAATTAAAAGGGATGCTTAGTGGCTGATACTTCTCTATGACAAAGGCAATTGAATTTTAAAACTTCCTCAGATAAAAGTGGCATAAGAGATTACTCTTTTTAAAAACCTTTTGTTGAGGGTCTCTAAGACAAGGACCAATTTGAACTTTCTTGTAAAAGTTCTTGAAAAAGATGATAAGCAGAGGCAGTGCTCAGGCAGAAGTATGACTGAAAGCTCATCCTTTCCCCCTCACTTCTAAGGAAAATAAGAAACAGGTTTGCAGAAGAAAATAGCATACAGCTCCCTTGAAGGCCAATTTTCATTCCAATTTTACTAGATCTTAGCTACAGTCTGCAAAATCTACTTCTGATATTTTATGCTAAGCACATCTGTTGTTAGTAGCTGGAAGACAAGCATGCTCATTTTTTAGAAGTCTGTATAAATGGAAAAGAGTGACATTATGCAAAGGCTTTTATAAGTATCACTTAGAATCAAATCAACGCGTTAGTCCACGTAAGCATATTCAAGAAGAGTTTTTCTCTGATCCTCGAAACAGATTTCTACAAATTATTTCACTTTAAGACATGTGAATCCTTCTTGTAGATTAAAAACAGAACACCCCACAGAAGGCCACTTTCCAATAATCAGGTACTTAAACACTGTAACAAATACGTAAATAATTAGATCAACCAAAATCATTAAGGAAGCAGATTCTTATTCTTAGACTTCATTACTTGTGACTGTGTTTAACAAAGAGGGGTACTGAAATATAAAAAAAAAAAGTGACATTACATGCTATATATATCATAGAACCTACTCAGAAAAGTACGAACTTTTCTTTGTGAAGTCCAATAAAATTGAGGGTATGTGTGCGTGCGTGTGTGTGTGTGTGTGTGTGTGTGTGTGAAAGAGAGAGACTGAGTTACCATTCAAAATCTTTGTCAGCACCAGATCATTAGAGGAAGGCCAAGTAGGCTTTCCATATCCAACAGATGCCTTTATAAAGTGCCTTTTAAGTTTAGAACCAAAGAATGACAAGGAGCCAGATACATGAAAGGAATAAGGTATTGTGAAGACAATTATACCAGGCAGAGAAAACAGCTCTTGCAAAGGCCCAAAAGCAGGAAAGTGGTTGCACTTTCAGGTTTGAGGAAATGAATGAATGGCAATATGGCTAGGAAGTGGTTTCCAAAATTGACTCTGACCCACAGTAAGAAACTGATTTTATATTGCCATCTAGTACACACCCAGACACAGACACACATACACATATGTAACCTAAGAGTTTTATGAAACATTTTTCCTTCCTACATGTTATAAACTTTGATCTCTGTTTCAATTATAGTAGCCCCCCCCAATCCTGGGGGGATACGTTCCAAGACCCCCAGTGGATGTCTGAAACTACACATAGTACCGAACCTTAACATATACTATGTTTTTTCATATACATTCACTCTTATAATAAAGTTTAATTTTATTTGTAAATTAGTCACAGTAAGAGACTAACAGCAGTAACTAATAACAAAATGAAACAATTATAATATGCTTAAATAAAAGTTATGTGAATGTGATCTTTCTCAAAGTTTCTTTCTCAAAATATTACTGTACTGTACTCACCCTTCTTGTGATGACATCAGATGATAAAATGCCTACGTGATGAGATAAAGTGAGGTAAATGACATGTCATTGTGATGTAGACTGAGGCTACCGCTGACCTTCTGAAAATATGACAGAAGGAAGATCATCTGCTTCTGGATGGTGAGTGACCACTGGTAACCAAAACCACGGGTAACTAAAACTGCAAAAATCAAAACCGCCAATAAGGGGGGACTACTGTACTTTCTTTTCTCTCTCTCTCTCTTTTAATGCAGGTAGAGACCATAAGTTGATTTGACAATATGCCAATGGGTCACCCTGCAGTTTGGCAAATAAGAGGTAGAGAAGAGTGTGGTAGAGACTGGTATAGGATGATGATGGCAGCCAAGGTAGGCAGGTCTCAGAATGAGTCAGGTTTGTAGTCCAGTAAAAAGGATTTGCTTTATGGGTTAAATTAGGGTGACAGATTTAGTGAGTCTGTCAAATGCAGATATATTACAACTAAATATGCAGATTGGAATTTCAGGTAAACAACAAATAACTTTTATTATAAAATATCTCATCCAGTACACATACTACAATAATACAATACTTCTACTTACCATGTAGCACTTATCCTATATTTTATCTGGCAACCCTAGTTTAAGGATGATGGGAAGCCATTAAAAGATTTTGAACCACAGTGATAAATGGAAAGATAAATGACCTGAAAGTCTAGTTGCCATGGGAAGAATTTGCTAGAAGTCAGAAGGGCAGCTCAGGTAGGAGGCTGCTACAGGAGAGAGTACTGCAACCTGTACGGAGGGGAAGCGGAGAGAGATTATTGGTTTCGTGTAATTTAGGACAATGAATTTCAGCAATATGCCACGTCTCAGAGCAGAGGAGGATTAATTGGACTAAGTCAACCTATCATATACTAATATATTTATTATACATACTTTATGTTGGGGCGCCTGGGTGGCTCAGTTGGTTAAGCGACTGCCTTCGGCTCAGGTCATGATCCTGGAGTCCCGGGATCGAGTCCCGCATCGGGCTCCCTGCTCGGCAGGGAGTCTGCTTCTCCCTCTGACCCTCCCCCCTCATGCTCTCTCTCTCTATCTCATTCTCTCTCTCAAATAAATAAATAAAATCCTTAAAAAAAAAAAATACATACTTTATGTTGTAATTTTATTTCTCAAGATAACATCAGTTAAAATGTTATCCAGATAATGAACACAAATCTCTGCAACTCTTCTTTGTGAAGAACATCCTTTTTTCTTTTCTTTCTTTCTTTCTTTTATGTTTTTAATCTCTCCTGGCCCCACTGAGTGGAACCTCAGCATGTTTCCCAAGTCCCTGGGTCAGAAAGTTTGGAGGTTTGCGTATGGCTTCAATACCAAAGAGGAAAATGGACCCAGGCTGCTCATCACCACAGACCTTGCTGTTGCCTCAGGGGATAACACTTGAGGTTTGGGGGGAAACTTTAGAATGGAATTTTTCATGTGGTAACATGTTTTCACATGTAAATCATATAGTGGTGTCTTAATTTAAGTGCCTTTTGTTTAAATATTTTTATAAAATACTCACAAAAGCTTATTTGATGTCACGGCTTCTTAGAGGATAGTAAGGCTAATTATAGTTCCATAATTACCCTAGTAAGTCAAATTGTCATTTAAAAATTTACTTTATCTTTGCATTTTTTCATAATTATTTTAAAAAATAATTTCTCAGACTCATAGTCTTAGAGCAGTGATAGCCCTATATCTTTACTGACTGAACATATTAGTTTAAAAATGTAATGTTAGGGCTCCTGGGTGGCTCAGTTGGTTAAGTGACTGCCTTCGGCTCAGGTCATGATCCTGGAGTCCCTGGATCGAGTCCCGCATCGGGCTCCCTGCTCGGCAGG
>NC_138380.1:70639017-70661145 GCF_054177405.1 Leptonychotes weddellii | reverse complement strand
TTCATCTCACCCTCTGATTTCCCCCCCTTCATTTTTCCCTTCCTGCTATCTTCTTCTTCTTCTTTTTTTTTTTAACATATAATGTATTATTTGTTTCAGAGGTACAGGTCTGTGATTCAACAGTCTTACACAATTCACAGTGCTCACCATAGCACATACCCTCCCCAATGTCTATCACCCAGCCACCCCATCCCTCCCATCCCTCACCACTCCAGCAACCCTCAGTTTGTTTCCTAAGATTAAGAATTCTCAAGAATTTCATTCGTTTTTAATGCTGAATCATATTCCATTGTACGTATAACAACATTTTGTTTATCCATTCATCTGTTAGTGAAAATTTGGGTTATTTCCACCATTTGGCTATTTTGTGAATAACACTGTTATGAATATTGGTATACAAATATCTGTTCAAGTCCCTGTTTTCAATTCTTCTGGGTGTTTACCCAAAAGTGAAAGTGCTGGATCATGTGGTAATTTTAGGTTTAACTTTTTGAGGAAACAGCATAGTGTTTTCCATAGTGGTTGTACCATGTTCCATTCCCACCAGCGATGCACAAGGCTTCCAGTTTCTCCACATCCTCACCAACACTTGTCACTTTCTGATTTTTGATAACAGCCATACTGATGGCATGAAGTGGTTTATCATTGTGGTTTTGATTTACATTTCCCTAATAATTAGTGTAGGTGTTTTTTCGTGTGCTTTTTGGTTTTCTGATATTTTAAATTCATGCTGCCATATCTAAATTTAGCATAGTTCTATGCTAGAACATTTTCATGTATGCTATGTAGAGAAAGCAGTAGATTTAGCCACCAAACTGAAGACCACGATAACGAGTTGCTGGTTCTTAAACTGAAATTCATTTCTAACAAATTCCAGGAATCTTTTCAGACACGTAATACTATACTAACATTACTGAAAGTAGTACCTTGAAGAAGGCATAACCATAAAAAAACACAAATGTCCAAAAAAAAAAAAAAGCCATCCTAGGTTGGAAAACTGGAGATTCATCATATGCAAAGGCAAAGTTTTATAAGAATGTTTCCTATAATAGTGGAAATAGAACTAGCATATTTTGAGCCCACTGAGAATATCTGTATGTGAATTGCCAGACACCTTGATCTTGGACTTCTCAGCCTCCAAAATTGTGAGAAATAATTTTTGGTTGTTTAAGCCACCCAGGCTATGTTATTTTGTTATGGCAGCTTGAACCAACACAAACCGCCCTCTGTGAGCAGATTTTTCATGCATAAAAAATATCTAATGGACTATTTGGTCATTTATCTCCAAAATATGTCAGTGTTATGCTATAGGAAGATGAGTTGTGACTTTCTAGTACTTGTCTTGAATTGATGCCGGTATTCCTCCTCAATCCCAAACAGATCAGCGAGCGAATATTCTCACTTCTATCTAGTGTTATAGAAGGGCAGCTATATTCCTGCCTTATACCATTGCCTTCACCATTTGGTAGCATAATGAAGTAACTTTAAACTAAAATAAAATATTTTACCTAAGTACAGAGTTTTAAATTTAAGCATATTAATTGTCAGCATATATATTATTGCCATATAGAAATAAAATATTTCAGGCCATTCACTTTGCTTTGATTTTCTAAACAACTTGAAAAGTAAGTTTCATAATTCAATGTGCTTAATTCTAAACTTATAGGCAAATTCAGTATATAAACGTAAGTGATATATTAAATTCTTAACAATTTCTCTCTCTACATACTCATACATATAGGGATGGAATATGAATTATATGCAAATCAGGAAGGAAACAAAAATAACTTATTTAAAAGGAGAGAGGGTGTTTTGTTTCTATTTTCTATTTCAAAACTCAAAAAAGTGGAAGATTCGTAATTATAGACTATAAACATTGTTAGCAAATCCAACTGATAAATGTGAGACCACACAGCTAGAGAAGATAGTTTGTTTCAAGAGTTATCACAGTTGTCATTGATTGTTTCATTAGCATATACACAGTGTCAATTTGGTCAAGGCTCTATTGATAAGCACTGGATAAAAATGACACCAATAGTTGTGTAGACACAAACACTTTCAAAATGAGAATAAAGTATCTTTCCAGTCACCTTTAAGGAAAATCTTGCAGATGGTGTGTTTTCAATTCCAGGACCAATAAAACAATTTAACAGGGGCTGTGCATCTCTAGACATATTCCAAAGAGAAAAAAAATCTGTATGGATCTGATGAAATATTACAGATAACAGATTTATCTCTCAAGACATTTCAAAGAACTATTTTAAAATATTTTGCTACATCAAAAACTAATGATGTTTCAAATATTTCAAAGCATATGACTTCAGAAAATAAAAATATATTAAAAAATAAGAACCTGGGGCGCCTGGGTGGCTCAGTCGTTAAGCGTCTGCCTTCGGCTCAGGTCATGATCCCAGGGTCCTGGGATCGAGTCCCACATCGGGCTCCCTCCTTGGGGGGAGGCCTGCTTCTCCCTCTCCCACTCCTGGGGCTGCTCTCGCTACTCTGTCAAATAAATAAATAAAATCTTTAAAAAAAAATAAGAACCTATAATACTATAAACATTTTATCTTTTGTTGATAAATTTCCTCACAAGTCAAAGATTTCCAAGTCTTTTTATTATAACATAGGTTTTTAGCACAAAATTTCAGTGACCTTTATTGTAGCTTACTTGCCTGAGATTTAAATATATTCCAGGGGATAATGATGAAATAATATATAATTAGCTTCTCAGTAGTAGCAAATATTTATAGAAAGTATTCTCATTTTGTTCATTACTGATATGCGTGCTCTACTTAGTGAAATCAGACCCAAATGTAATGTCCTTCTTTGGGCAAAAAGTACCTTACACTTAGCACTCTATTACTAACATAGAAATTTACATCCACTTTGCCTGCTGAAAGCATTTGAGGAAGGAAGCTTAAAGTTACCCAAGTAAGTGCTTTTTCTTTTCTTCTCCTTCCTTTTTTTCTAAATATCAATCATCCACTCATATGAGTTGTGTGTGTGGGCAGAGAATTTACTATCTGTTTGCTTGTTTGTTTGTTTATATTAAAAAAAAATTCCATCCACTCTCCCTCCTGGGGGTGCCAACTGTCAGTCCCTCCTCCCTTGCCAGGCTGCCCATCCCAGAAGCTGAGAATAGGACATTTAGACCAAAAAAACCCTACAAAAAAAAAGTAAGAGTTACAACAAGATTTCATGGACTTTAATTCCCACAGTATTTAGCAAGCTTTGAATTTAATCAACATTATAAAACAGTTTATGTAAATGTCTGGGTCACTGAGAAAGGAGGGATAAGATTTAATTTAAGGTATAGAAAATCAATTAAGTTGAATACAGTTTGAGAAAGACTGGACTTTATTCAAATCAATTTTCTCCGGGCCAAAATAAAAACACCCTTTCTCTTATGGACTATTATGCAAAATTCTTTGACTTTTATATGTATTGTGAGACTGTTTTTGGCATAAGTAGATACAAAAACAATATCATTTGAATGTATTTAGTGTAACAAAAAAAGCTATAGAAATTCTAGAAGAAAAAAGCTATTGAGATACAAATTAGTTTGTAAGAAAACATCAAAAGGACAATTAATTCATTCTATTGAATATATTGTTTTTAAGTCTCTATAATAATTAATAAACTGCTTTTAAAAGGAATTATAAATGAAGTCTATTAACTTTTTATTCTAAAGCCACATATAAATATTTGAGAAACCCAAGTTAATTCTCAAGGTAGAATATTTAATATTCTTGTGTATTTAATGCAATGTCAAAATCTCTTTATAATATCTATAGATATCAGAAGGCTATTAGATGTTGAATTCTTTGATCTCCCTTAGAAATAAGGGTTTACTTAGACTTTCTACTTAGTAAATAACATTTTTTTCTTTTATATGCTTACTTTAGATTGGACTGGAAGTTATAGCTATGTGATGAGATTAAACATAGGGAGTTCCACGTAAATAAAATTTTATTTGTAGCATTTGAAAGTACCTTCTACCTTCCTATTTACGTGATAATATAAAGGGAAAAGATAGTATTTTTATATCCATATATATATTTTTATATAAAATATATGTATATACACATATGTACATATATACATATATTTCATATAAAAGATATGTATATATTTTATATATAATATGTAATATATATTTAACATGTTAATAAAATATATATGTGTGTATATGTATAATCTTTACGCAATTGCTTTACTGGTCAATTCCAGAAAAAGTGAAGCTTTTAATTGAAATCTTTGGACACTTGCCTGAATAGTTGTTTATTCACCCATTTCTTCATAAAACATTTTATGATCTTCCTATGTGCTAAGCAGTGTGATGGCAACTAGAGGTTCACAGTCATCTTCCATTTTTCTTTTGGAATATATGTATGTATGTATGTATTAAGATTCTTCATGTAGGAAAAAAATGACCTCTTTATGATGTGTTGCAAGTAACTTTGTTTCCTTAGTTTATCATAGGCATTTGCTTAGGTATGTCTTTGATTCACATGTACTTGAATTATTGAGTATTTGACTTCTATTTAATTGAATTTATCAATCATAGTTTACCAATTATGGATTCTGAATTTTAGTCATAGGAGAGATGGATCATTGAGAACTTGAATAAATAGTACATCTAAAAAAGTTAATGTAAAAGCTTCGATACACATACATTTTATGAGTCTCTAAGGAAGATGACCATTTATGCCATAAAAGCAAAATAAAACAAAAACAGAAACAAATACACTGTTTTGAATTTCTATTACCCCTAGAAATGAAGAAAAGAAAAAATAAGAAAAGGGAAACATGGAATTATAAAATGGTTAGTTTTTTTTTTTTAACTCCAGAAGCATCACTGTTCTATAGAAATTCAAGGCCAGAAGTGTTTCTCAATTTCTAAGCATAGGCAATTTCCAAAAGCGAGAAGACTAATCCTTAACTGTCATTTGTAAAAAGACTAGGTTTTTAGGAATCAGGAGAGTGTGTTGCCTAGTCACTTACTTTTACGGAACATCCAAGAAACCTTTTCCTGAATACAATTTGCCATAGGAAAGCAGTTTTGAAGCCTGACTCTTACAGTCATCACAGCTTTGCCTGACCTTGCATCTAGCTTCATCAGGCGTCCAGGTGCTAAGCATTCTTCACAGTATAAAGCAGTTGACAAGTTGAAGATAACCAGAACTTTTGTAGAAGTCAAAAATGTGGTTTCTAGCCAAGACAATAAGAGCAATGTCCATGTGAGTGACAACCCAAGACACCAGGGGTGGGTAGTTAAAATGAACAGTCACCGTTGGAGTGTTTTACAGTGACAGAAAATGTTTGCTTTTTATCAGTGGTGTGTGTGTGTGCATGCACATTTGTGCATAGGGGGTGGGGTACTAATGTGTTTCAGTAAGAAGAATAGATCATTTTTATCTAAAGTTTTGCTCAAAATATTACACTTGTGCAAGCACATTTTTTTCCCCGACAGTAGCTTGCTTTGCTCTACTCAATCCACATTCCTACTCTTCATTAGGAAGCCATAAATAGATCAGTTTATATAAAGGATAACACAAAGTTATTTTACTTCAAACATTTTTGAAAAATATTTACTTTAATTGTCTCCCTAGGCTTGTTGTAGTGTTGAAAGTGTTTGAATATCCCAGTGCTAATGTAGAAAAGATTCTGTGCCAGTTACACCATTAAGATATTTAAAACCCTGTACTCTGATAGAGCGGGTAGTGGAGAGCCTGGGGAATTTGGAAAAATCATTTTGGTAACCAAACATTTATGATTTTAAATGGAGAAGCTAAAGATTGTTTAATGTCAAGAACCGCAAGACAGAACATCTGAGCAAGATCAGGCATATTTTTATTGAATTCCACCCCCTGATTCATATTATTAAACTCTTCAGATCACTTTAATCTTATAAATCATTAAGTCACTTCCAGTACGTTCCTGACTGCCCTCTCCAAACATTTCTAAACACACTTATTGCTCCCTATTTATCATTTGCATGCTTTTGAGAAATGTAATGCCAGTTCTTCTTGGATCCAATATGTCCATATTGTTGATATCTAGGAGAAAAGATGAAAAGTAAGAAGAAAAATATCTGTGTAGCAAATCCTTTGATATTCTGATAATTTCCCATGTATGAAAAAAAAATCACATGCTCAGACATTTAAGAGCTAAAGTACAGTATTATGGGTAGGCTTGAAATCAGATATAGTAGAACTTAATCTCATCGAGCATCATATCAATTCAGAAATCACCCTTAGAAAATTGGGTGACTCTTCCAAATTAAAATTGAATAAACACATTTTACACACAAAGCAGTACCTATAATTACATTATTGGCCTTCAAGAATTAGACATGAGTACAGCCCTTGAATTTATTATGAGATCATACCATTGAACCATTACTGAAAAAATAGTATTTATGCATATTGTGAACTTTTTTTTTAAAAGATTTTATTTATTTATTTGACAGAGAGAGACACAGTGAGAGCAGGATCACAAACAGGGGGAGAGGGAGAGGGAGAAGCAGGCTTCCCGCGGAGCAGGGAGGCCAATGCGGAGGCTCCATCCCAGGACCCTGGGATCATGACCTGAACCGAAGGCAGACGCTTAACCATCTGAGCCACCCAGGTGCCCCTATTGTGAACATTTTAAACAATCATTTTATACCAAATCAGTAGATGTTACAGTTAAGAAAATACATCATTGGTATCGTCTTCACTAATATTGATAATCACCTTAAAATGAGACAATTATAGCAAAATAATTTAAGGGTTAATTTTATCTGACCACATTTCAACAAGCTAATAATTTACTTATGTTACTTTCTCCTTTTGACATTTTTGTCATAACCTATTAGGAAGATAATGTAAGTCAAAGTGTGGTTTACCTATTTACACATCTCATTGGATGTTTTGAGTTTGTAATTGCTAAAAAATTCATTGGAGATGGTTTAAATAAACTCACTTCCCAGAGAAACTAAGGAGGATATATGTATTCAGTTTCTAGGCAAGAAAGAGATAACTGGGGTTAAGTTGGGGGTATCCTTTTAAATTTGACTTTATGACTGGAATTTATGACTACACAGTGACTTGATCAAATAGGCTAAGGGCAATTCTTTGAGATAGGATCTCCAACTGTAGAGTCACTACCCTGTAATTGAAGTGAGTCTCTTTCTTCATCCAGTAATACCTGTTTGTTCCTAGGGTAGATGAAAAACAAGTATTAGTAATTACTGTAACCATACTCAGTTCCATGATCTCTTTGTCGAAAACATCAGGGCTCAAAAAGACATGAATGGAGAGACTAAATGAGTCAATAAAAAGCTTTCATTTATCTGAAGCACTTGAATTATCACTGTGACTCTTATTTTTTTTTTAAAGATTTTGCTTGAAACCCACTGTGTGTTAAATTTAAAAGATAGTTTTGTTGTGTGAGGATACTATTTCTGCCTAAAAGGACAACTACACATATTTTTTGGAAGATCAAGATGTACCTGTGGGCAATACTTTGGAGGCAGGAAGTCGATAGTTTATCTTTTCTCCATTTTGACTACAAAATGGCATTTTCCCAGCACCAACAACTTATTTATCTGTAAGTCTTATTATAAGGAAAAAGGTGGTTAAATATCATGGCTTAAATGGATATGGTTATTAGGAACAAGCAAAAAAACCCCAGAAATTTCTGGATATTCATATATCCAATTCTTATTCTAGAGTAGCTATTGGTATAGGAGAAATTTAAGGGCACTTGGTCACCAGACCCACTGGCCCTCTGAATGGACTTTAAGTTCTTTTTCTTAAGCTGGATACTTAAATCCATACTACTCTGCAGAATCTGTTTTTCTAGCAATATACAGAGACTTGGATGAATAAATATTTGTGCTAGCTCTTATGGGACCATAAAGCAAGTAGATAGAGTCCTGTTATTGCCAGAATTTCCATTCTAATAGAGGAGAATGTTATATTCTAAGGAAATATAACCAAGTGCTATCAAACCATAGAGTCAGAAGTAGTTTATTTTAATTAGGATTGCAGAAAACTTCACAGAGAAAGTGACATTTGAGCTGACCTTGGAGAATCAATAGAATTTGATAGATGGTGGTAGGTGGTAAATGGGGGAAAATGTTCTGAGAAGAGGAAAAAACACAAGAAAAATCCACAAGATGCAGCAGAATGAGCCAACTATTTGCATGAATTTGAAATTGTAGCAGAGCTTTATTGTTATTTTTTGTGTGCTATATAGCACAAGTTTATTCATAAAAATTAAAATTTGATGGTTTGCCACTTAATAAAGTAATACTCTAGTGTAAGAATTAAGATGGTTTGGGTTTTAAATAAATTTCACATATCTGTTATTGAGTGTCATTGTGTCATTCTTTGTTTTATAAAAAGATATTAGGGGCGCCTGGGTTGCTCAAATGGTTAAGCATCTGCCTTTGGCTCAGGTCATGATCCCGAGGTCCTGGGATGGAGTCTCACACTGGGCTCCCTGCTCAGTGGGGAGTCTGCTTCTCCCTCTGCCCCTCTCCCTGCTCGTGTTCTCTCTTACTCTCTCTCTTAAGTAAGTAAAAAAAAAAAAATCTTAAAAAAAAATAAACAAAAAGATATTGGAAAAGTTTGAATGCTCAAAATTTAGTGAGTATTAGGAAAATAGACAAGACTTAGCTTTTTTCCGAGTATATTTGATCTTTATTATAAGTCTTTTCATAAGACTATTAAATTTCTACTTTTATACAATTTTTTTTCTTGTAAATTGGCAAATATCATGGAGTAAAAGAAAAAAAGAATATAATTAGCTTCTAAAACACACACAGTTTGAATCATATATGCTAAAAATAGTGGTAATGATCAAAGTCTGATTTTGAAAATACAATGATAGGAAATAGTTTATATTTATATTTATATCTTATGAGAGAAAAACCAATTCAGCCTGTTTGATGTCATGTTTACTCTTTGGTGGATGAGATCATTGAAGGCGGGTGACAATCTACTGATGAAATCTAAGTAAGGCCATGTGTAAAATGCTGATGCCTGTGCTCATTGGTGTCAACAAATTGTGAAGAATGTGTACAAGAGCCATGGGAATGATTGAGAGGCTAAACATCCAATTCATGATAAAATATCGCAAGAGAATATAGAGAGATTGAGTAAACAACATAACTGCCTATGTGAATATCAAGAACATAATACCGGTAAAGAAGTGAAATTATCTGGCTAGCTTGAGAGCAGAATGTTAGAAATGATAAACTAAACATTATCTGATGAAGCATTTTTGTCTTAATTTTTATATAGCCCATCAAATGGAAATTAATAGCACATTTGCTATGTCTACTGATGTGATAGAGTTGGAAATGACAAATATTTGGTCATTCTAAACTCTTAGTTCCTTGTTGATGATTCTGAGAATCACGCTAATATTTCTGGACACTTAATGTTTCTGGAGCTTCAAAAAGGAGCCATAATTAACTAGAAAGAAGCAATCCGATTGGTTGAAAATTTAGTGCATGTGCACATGGGTTATTTTACTTAGTCTCTCAAATATGTATGTGTTGTTCTTAATATAATATCTTTTCTTGCAGACTTAACCTTATTAGAATATTAATCCTGATTAATACAATTTAATTTTCTATGATTAATGTTTATTTCAGGTGGGAGTTTTCTTAAGGACAAGCTAATGTGTAAGCTTAATAATATTCAGAATCATTGTCACTTTTTGTTACTTGATTTTATGAAATCATCCATATTTTGGACACACTTGCTTTTCTCTATCTGATGATAAATGTAGTTACCATAGAATTATGACAGACAATTGTCCTCCAAGCATTACCATGTTAGGGTCATTAAAAATAGTTCCTTAAGAAAACAAAGTGGGGGTGCCTGGGTGGCTCAGTCGTTAAGCGTCTGCCTTCGGCACAGGTCATGGTCCCAGGGTCTTGGGATCGAGCCCCGCATCGGGCTCCCGGCTCAGCGGGAAGCCTGCTTCTCCCTCTCCCACTCCCCCTGCTTGTGTTCCCTCTCTCGCTGTGTCTCTCTCTGTCAAATAAATAAATAAAATCTTTAAAAAAAAAAAAAGAAAGAAAACAAAGTGATATTCAAACATTCTTCTTTCCTTTGTTTTTTAAGTTGTGTCAAAAAATAAATGAGAGGGTGGAAAATACAATCACAATCTAGACACTTTTTAATACTTTATTGATAAAGAACTTCACTGACAGTTTATCAACTTGGAGTTGATGAGTTGTTTTGTCATGTGTATGATACAGAGTCGTGGGTCTGATTTGCATGGGAGATACAGAATGAGAATAGATTGAGTTAGGTAGTAGATGGAAGAGATAAAGTGAAAAATGAGAAATGAATAAAGACATCAGTACAGGTAAAATAGAGGGAGTAGAAGGAAAGGGAAGATGTGTAAGTCAGCTGTTTTTTCTCCATCCATTATTCATATGGGAGCCTGATCTTCCAGATAAGAATTTTATTATAAGGACATTTTTATACCTTTAAAGCAACTTCTAATCCACCTTCTTAATTTTAGGCAATACAAGAATACGAAGTGATGGAATTTTTATCAAATCTCCCAAACTTCCTAGTTTTAACATAGGAAGGGTAAATAATTTCAATCAGGGATCCCTGATCTTTTTGAGGGTAATTTATATAAGGTAGGTTATTACTTACCGTACATGAAACTGTTTCCCTTGAAGTCTTCTGAGTACAAGTTTACGTAACAGCACCTCAAAGTCTCTTCCAACTCTAAGATTTTGTGACAATTTAGGAATTTCTAAAGGAACTCATTGTATTAGAATGGACAGAAAACAAATAAAAATAAATAGAAAACATTTACTTAGACTCAAAATATATATGTTTTGAATAGAGCATTTTATAACAAATATACCTATAATCAATATGTTGCCACTCTTCCTAATTAAATCTCAGATCATAGGAAAGTGATATTAGAAGTGACAAGTTTTGATTTAGGTGAGTATTAAAGATAAACTTTTTTTTGCATTTTATATAATTTACTTTATTTTTCCACTTCAAGAAACAGTTCAAATGGTTCATCATGAAGTTCTTAACCCCAAATGCTCAATAAATATTTAAAGAGAACTAGCTAATGCTAAGTAATAAAGTTCTTCGAGTTATAAAACCAGCAGTTTTGGCCTCTAAACTGAACAATCAAATGTATTTTAGGTATTTAAAATCTATCAAATTGTTTATGAGTATCTGCAAAATAAGAATGACTGGAAAAAAAAAAAAAGAAAGAAAGAAAGAAAGCATCTTTGAAAGAGCCTGGAAAGAACCTTTAAGGTTAGGAGACTAGAAAAATAAAATCTTATATACCGGAGATATTTTTAATCTGTTATAATGTATTGTGCTCTGATTGGTTTCATTTGAGAAATAAATTTGCTGTATAAAAATTTATAAAACATTCTATATATTTTGCACTTAAAATTTCACATGTAGCCAGCTAACATGACTTTTACTTCTGTTAAAACGTAAGTTCTATACACTTTTTTTTAGTTTTCTAATATATGGACTGTCAGTTTTGCCTTTATTCTTTTCTCTAGTTTTTAAGGTGAATTTTATAACTAAATCAAGAAAATATACAAGCTAAAATTCTCAACTCAAATTCCAAAGACTTTTCAACTTATGATGAAATTGAAGTAGATTGTATATAGAGAAAAGAGAGTTGAAATGTATGTGGCAAAATAAGAAATTTTGATGTTCTCCAAATTTAGAGATCATATGGTTGATACTCTTTTGGATTAGCTTATTTGATATGAGTAGCTATGATTTTTGCAACTATGTAAATTTCTTAAATGTATGAAAAATTACTTTGTAGAGAATCAAAAACAGGGAAAACAAAGATAATCTTAAATGTTATTGCACAGTATCAGTCAACCTGGAAAAGCATATTGAATGTCTTCAGGAGATATGAGTTAGGCAGATACCATGTACGGAAGTTTGGTTTCCAGGGACAGTTGGCTCAGCTGGGTGATTTCCACTTTCCATTTCTCATACCATTAGGTAGCAGTTACGTGGAGGCTGAGGCTAGTGGTCTCTGAAGACATTTTGCACTCATTCCTGTGGTACCTGAGCTAGCATGGCTGAAATTCCTGGGGTCTCTCTCTGTAGGAAGTAACTTTTTTTTTGTGCTGGCTTTGTGAGTTTTAGTCAAACAGACAATTTCTCTTCCAATATCATTCCAATAAATCTTTGAGCTTCCTATTAATAATATTGGAGTTTGCTACATGAAACAAAAGTCACAACCAAACATTTTCTTCAGAAAGATTAATCTCTATCTTGGGTCTTATGTCGGGCTGTTATGGAGCAATTCCCTTAAAATGATTAGAACCCCTATTATTCAACAACAAAAAAAATTCAATAAGATATGTCTTTAAGACCCTATGGTCTTTTGAACAGCAGAAATTTTCTTTGAGGCAGCACCTTTGATCTTAATGAAGGACCTACTTGCCTCATTTGGGATTTTATCTTTGCTGATGTCTTATGTGGGTAATATTTTGCTGGGGACAAGAAGGATTTCTATTTTTGAAACTAGCAACTTCTGGTTCCCATCTGTATCTATAGCTGATCTATATCTATATCTAACTTATGTTAAAATGGGAGTACTTTTCCTTTACTGCATCTTTCTCTTTCATATTATGTCTAGAAGAAGCAATGTAGAACTTTCAATATTCAGTGTTGAAATTTCCTTAAGTATCCACAAGATCATTAAGATCCCTTTCTGTTTTTCACATTTCTACAGATAAATTTCTACAACGCTTGTGTCAGCATATAACAGATGTCTTTTCTTCATGGTCCCTCAGGCCCTCATCAACAGTCTCCTTGAGTCCCTTTCAGTTTATAATAACCATTTCGTCAATGTCCTTCCAGCTTCTGGCCATGGCCTGGTATGAAAGCAAATGTCACATATTTTATATCTTTTTTCAATGCAACTACCCCACATCTAGGAACCAAATTCTCTTCCAGTTATTTATTGCTGCATAATGAATTACTCCAACATTTAATAGCTTACAATGACAACCATTAAATTTTGATAAAAATTCTGTGGGTTAGGAATTCAGGCCGGCCAAAGCAGGGATGGCTCATCTGTGGGGCCTTATCTAGAGTAGGTCAATGGCTGGAGACGGCTAGGACAGTATAAATAGGGCCATAAGTTTGCAGGGGTTTTTTCCTCCCCCCTTTGAGATCTGCTGAAATTGGAATATCCAGGATGATTCCTTTACTCACATGTCTGGCAGCTGGGCTGGGATGCTTATTTTTCCATATGGTCTTTTACCTGGCTAGGCTGAGTATTCTCATAGCATGGTGGTCTTAGTTTGTTATTTTTTACATGGCTATTGTGATAAGTGAGCATTTCCAGAGTCCAGTATAAGAGTTTCAGGGCTTAAAGGCTAGCCTTGAATTCAGATTCATTGTTGAAGGATACTATACAAGGATGTGAGTATCAGGAGGCACAGTTCATTAGGGGGTTATTTGGAGACTTAATTGCCACAATGCCTATTGCCCAAGTAAAATATGTGGCCAGAGGCCAAGCAGACCACAGAAATTATAAGAACATTTTTGGTAAATTGGAATTTAAAATTAGAGTAGAATCCATGAATCTTAATTTACTTCCACCATTATATAATTTTCATATTCTCTCATTCAGATTACAACATATCAACATTCTTTCTTTTGGGATTTGTGTGAAGCCTTAAAGATCTATGGCTATCATATACATTTTGTAGATATTAAGTTAATAAATGTTAGATTTTTTCCCTCTGGGGCTGTCTTACAAATTTTTCTGATGGTTGTTACAAAAATTAATGATTTGTAAGAATTTTAATTCAATCCCAAGACTTAATTATGATTGTTTCTTCTTCCCATCAGTTTTTTATACCACGTTGTTCTATGGATGACATGTATGATTAAAACTGAATCAGTTTGAAATATACTTGAAAATTCTGGCCTATTTAAAATTTTTTATTGCTAACCTCAAGCTTTTAAAAAAAAAGGCTCTTTCTCTTTGTTAACTCCGAAAAACTGTCATTGACCAAAACATATTTTGGGAATTCTGAAGAGATAAATGTTTTCTGTATGTTAAGACTTAAGCTTTGGAAAGAGTAGAATCATAAGGGACAAATTGTGTGGGATACTGATACTCTGTTAGTAAAATAGAGACTCAAAATGCTCTTTGAGTATGTCATTATTAGCTGAGACATTCTGGGCACAGCATGGAACACATACTGTGACTAATGATCCCGAGGATAAGAAGTGTGGAACAGTACATAAAATAGTATTTGAATACACAAACCTTATGTCGCCCATCACATTTGAGCAGGAATATTGTGTCTAGGAACATGAAACAGACCACCCGTTCATAGGGTCAGGGAACCGGAAAAGCAAAGATAAGATAATGAGTTAAGAGGGAAAAAAGGAGGCAAAATACAAAGCACAGATGGCAAATGAAGTATGAGATAAGGGGAAAGAGGGTGGCAGGGATGCTCTAGTTACATGGTTTTGCTTTTCACCTTTTTAAGTGAGTAAACTAGGATAGATTATTTTAATAGCCTGGTCATAGTTTGTTTTCCTTTCCTTTTCTCCCCCTCTGTGTACATCAGTTCAAATTATTTCCATATTGGAATAAATGGCACTGATATAGATACAGGTGGGAGAAATGGTTCTCTGCTAGTGTTTCTATAATTCAAAACAGAAACAATCCTTCTCCATCCACCTTCTCCTTTTCTTCTTTGGGTTTTTTAGTATCTTCTTCCAGGTTTCTCCGGATTATTGCAGTTCCAGCTGCAAAACACACACTGAATAGAGCACATCCATTGGGAGAAAGACAGAGAAGTGGACAATTATCATGTGATCACATTGTGAATCCTTTTCTTTTAATGGAGACAAAGCTCTTTGTTTCCTATGTCTCTTCTTCCTTCCTTCTTTTTATTGGTCAGTTCATTTTTCATTTTTTTTAAGATTTTATTTATTTTAGAGAGAGAGATTGAGAGAGAGAGAGTGTGTGAGCTGAGGGCGGGGGTGCAGTGGGAGAAAGAGAATATCAAGCAGACTCCGCGCTGAGCTGGGAGCCCTACATGGGGCTCGATCTCATTACCCTAAGATCATGACTTAGGCCGAAACCAAGAGTCAGACGCTCAACTGACCGAGCCACCCAGGCACCCCTTATTTTTATTCTTGGCTACCAATGGAGCACGTTTCTGGGGGACATGGGAAAACACCCATTATGTGCACCGTAAGTGTTTTCACAGGGAGAGATCGGTTTGAATAGAGTTCACATTTAACAAACAAAAAGAATCCTGGTAATTCTGTTTTGTAAGTTTTATTTCCATTAAGGTTGAAGCTTAAAATCAAGTCCTGTAATCTGTCTATTCTTAGTTTAGAGCAGAAGGCATGATTAAAGAGAGTTTCCTTTTGATCCTCAATATTTGACAGAGAGTGAACGGTCAGGACCACACAAGATTAGCTGAAGTTGTCGGAAGTAAACTTTTAGAAGGGAAAGGATTACGCTACCTTCCTACAAATATGAATTTTTGGAACTCTTTCCTGAAAAACTTCTACACACCTCTACAGTACTCTTCTAATAAGACCACACCTGGAAATCTGTGTGTCTTGCTCCAGGCATTTTGCTGGAGAGGTATTTGAAAGGTAGCAGAGAGAGAAATGAAACCACCTGGAGCCTGTCGCTCCAACGGCAACCCCGGGCCCTCCCGGGATGGAGTTACGTCTGCTTTGCTGTAGCTTTCAGGCAGCTACTTTGTTCTTTATGGCTCCTCTCAAAACAATATCCATCAAAAGGTGTCAGTTAGGTTTTATAGGTGGCAGCAGCTCCACTTTTATGAAGAGTTGTTATTAAATATATGTGACTAATATTAATAATGCCTATTTAAATATTTACGAGGGCAAAACATGACCCAAGTCCTGGGGGAAGATAAAACTGCTAACAGAATCAGGAAGCCCTGGGCAGAACAAAAGTAGCTCAAAGGTGTTAAAAAATTATTTCCTTACCAAAAAATATGCAAGTCTAAGAGAAAACCTGGGAGAATAATCAATATGAAGAACAAAATCAAAAAAGCTTGAGCAGATCTTTTAAAATTGTTGTCATTATGCAGATTCCATAAAATGTGCATAATATTTTGAATCTTCTTGGCTCTTTAGATTTCAGGAACTTATAAAAACATTATGTGAAATAGAATTTGGAGAATCCCATGCTAAAGATAATCATATATTTCTTCAGGTGGCTGACCAAGACAGACAATATTATTTTTAAAAGAGGTGTTTTTAATGTTTCAGAACCAATCATTTTTTTTAAGATTAAACAAAGCTTTTTGTTACTATAACATTTGTGCATATTTATTGTAGAAAGATAGAAAAAATAAGCAGAAGTAAAAAAGTAAACTCAGTATTATGACCACAGAGATATTTTCACTTTTAAAACCTTGTTTATGTCCTCAATGAATTTTCTCTATATTTAATCTAGATTTAGATTTACATATGTATATACATTATATATATATATATATATACATAAAATGAGCTCAAGCTACCATGTCATTATGCAACTTTTTAATTTTCATTGACAGTCACTATTTCTGCATGTTAATAGGTATTCATCTTATCAGGAGATTCAGATTACTCCAATATTACCTAAACTATCTTTAATATCTGGTTTGGCCAGGCGGGGATTCAATACAGGCTCATTTGTTGCATTTATTTGCTATGTCCCTTATGTCTCTTTTAATCTATTTAGTTTTCATTTCAAAGATATATAAAAAAGCCTGGGCTGGTTTTCCTGATGAATCATCTGTCTTCATGACTTGTCTGATTGTCTCCTTGAGGTATCTTCTAAGTTATTTCTCTATCCCCTATATATTCTGCAAATGTGAATGTGAGTCCGAAAGCTAGACGGATTCAAGTTATTTTTCCTCTCTAGAATGCATTCTAGATGTTATTGTGGACTTCATATTTTATCAGCCCAGGAGGCTTATAATATATGCCTGAAACACCATAATGGATGCTGAGTTTGACCACTAAATTACAGTGATGACTAATATCCCATAGCACTGTTTGGTGCTTTCCTGATTATAGTTGGGTACTACATCAATGTCCAGTTCCTCATCTACTGTCTACCTAATGGTTTTAACATTGCCTTTGGTCTTTTGACGTTGCTCATACTGTTTTCCAGCCTAGATCTTTTCGGTTTTAATGTAATCAAACTTATCCATCTTTTTTTTTATGGTGTCTGGATTTTAATTATTTACTCCAAAATTAATAATGATTTTATAGTTTAAAAACTTTTAAAGTATTTAGATCTTCATTCCATTTGTAGTTTATGCTGGTGTATGATATGAGGCACAAGTCAAACTTGATCTTTTTTTTTTTTTCAAGTTGTACCCGTTTGACCTAACACCATTTATTAAAAAGTCCATCTTTAGCTTAGTGATTTGAAAGGCTGCCTTTAACATATACTAAATTTCCAAATGTGCGTGGTTATATTTCTGGCTTTTTTGTTTCATTTCCTGTCTTTTCATATGTCAATACTATTAATTTTTGAGACCTTATGATACAGTGTATTATCTGGTAAGGGTAGTTCTATCTCATTTCTTTTTCAGATTTCTTCTTGCTGTTCTTACTTATATATATATTTTTCCATACGAACATCAGAATCTATTTGTCTACTTCCATAAAAGTATCTGTTTGCATTTTCTAGTTTATTTTGGATTCATAAATTATTAAAGATAATTGATATCTGTGAGGTTTTCTTTCCTTCTATTAAACGGCACAACAAATCTTTACATCCAAGTCTACTTTTGTGCCCTTGAAGAGTGTGTTAAGAGTGTTCTTTCTGTAAGAATCATTCCTTTCAAAAGGACTAATGTCTGTTTTATGTTTTATTACTCCCAAACCTGTAATTTGGAAAGCATGTGCATATATATAGGCTGACATTAATACTTCCTCCTCTTTCCGATGGGCTAGCATACCTTATAAAATGTCTTAATTTCTTCATTTCCTGCTGTCTCCTCTCTTTTTCAGGTATGCTTTGTGCTAACATATCATTGCCATTTGCTTTTAATTTATTATGTGTTTGAAGCGAGACCTTCCATCAATACCTATGTTAACTCTCCTCTATGTGTCTTCTTTTTTGAAAGACATCTTTATTTTTTTAATTTTTTAAAGACATCTTTATTTTAAAATGAGGCTGAGCCATGTTTTAAGTCATATAAACTCGATTTTGCTGTTCTTAAGATACAGACTTGACAGCTTAACTTCAGAATTTAATATCTTAAGATCTAAATTGATTTTGTTTTGAAACAAAGATGTCCGCACATTTTTAAGCCCACAAATAATACTTTTAAAAGTTAGTATGTCTATCACCCAGCCACCCCATCCCTTCCACCTCTACCACTCCAGCAACCTTCAGTTTGTTTCCTGAGAGTAAGAATTCCTCATATCAGTGAGATCATATGATACATGTCTTTCTCTGATTGACTTATTTTGCTCAGCATAATACCCTCCAGTTCCATCCATGTCATTGCAAATGGCAAGATTTCATTTTTTTTTTGATGGCTGTATGCAGTGGAAAATAAAATAAACTATGCTCATCTATTGTGTCTGTTGCTATTAGAGAATCTGGGTTATTGCTAAAATTAGCAAATGTATTATAAAGTAGAAATATGGACATATTAGTAAAATTAAATTCTATTTTTTTTTTAGGAAAACAAATAATATAAATATTGGAATTAACTTTAATGTTTTCAGTTTTGATCCCTTTTGGTTGATTTGAGAAAAGAAATACTGTTCTGGAGGCAGATCATAGGCAGAGGCAGTGCTCACCTCTTGAGAGTTGAAGTAATTCATGAAGAGCTACATTTCCTAGTTCTCTGTAACAGTGTATGTGATAGAACATTTCTGAGTTCTGGAGAAACTAAGCTATTCTAAAAGGATTGGTAGAAAAAAAAAAATAAACCAATACCAAATGAAACATAGGGTAGTAAAAGAAGTTAGGTAAAAATAAATCAATTTTAAAAAATAAAAATAAATTTAAAAGTTGTGAGTTAATGAAATAATCTAGTTGTCAAATAGAGGAGGAATAGAAATATATGACTTAACTGAGAGCAACTATAAAAACTAAGCCACCCAATTATAGCAGAAAGCACATTAAAACTAATATGAAAAATTTAAAGTAATTAGTGGATGAAGAAAACTGATATTCTTATAGCAAATAGTTTTATAAATGTATGAGATCTCTTTTTTCAGGTAAAGGAACTAATTCTTAGAAAGGTGAAGTTTACTTACCCAGAAAAATTCATCTTTTTATTTGAAAATTAGGATTGAAATAAAAATTTTCTGAAAATTACTTTAAAATATTTTTTACTAACACATACTTTTTGATTTAAAGGTATTGCATATTAATAGTGCTAAATGTCATGAGAAAATTTATGCACAAGTAACTAATTATATAATAGTTTTTTGATGGGAAAATTACATTTAGTACTTTTAAAATAAGCTTAATTTCTTTATTTAAGCCAAACATGATTAGTATAGTATTGTTTTCAACTTTTTTCATTAAAATTGAGATTTGAGGAATGGCCACCTTATAAATTCATCACATTGTAATAAATAAGGTAGGAAAATTAACAACACTGAAGGACTCATATTAATGAATATGATGTTCTAAGCAGAAGATAGGATATATGTACAGAAACATTAATTTATATTTTCCTAGGGAAAGAAAGGAGCATACATGTTCAGGTGCTAGGTTTATGAAGACATGACATTTAATATACCTTGGCAATATTTTATTGGCCCAGGCAGTATTTTATATCTACAAAACCACTTTTTATAAAAGTCCCTTATATTGACTTTTTAAAAACTTGACTAATATATAACCAGCATAGAAATATAGCTAGGAAATACAAAATAAAAAAAGTAAATGGCTCATAATTTACTCAGAGATCATCAGTTTTTAACATTATTGTCTTCATCTTTTTAGACAGAGACGTATACGCTTTTTGTCCTCTAAATGTCCTCATTTCATAAATACTGTTTTGTAGTTGTGTTTTCAACTTCTTTTCATGTCTTATTTCATTGTGCTGTAATTTCTATTTGTGGACCATATAGATTTTCTTTCAGTGGTTTCACATTATAAATATTAACATGAACACCCTGTAGCTAAATCTTTATCAACTGTGCTATAAGGTTGCTAATATATCTCTATAGGCTTTATAGTATTGCTATTGTTTGTAGATTTCAGGAGGTGAAGCTCTATTGTCTAAAGGGGCAGTATTTGAGAATCCCTGGCATGCTTAAATGGAAGGCTTTAGATACTTCATTAATCAATATATTAACTTATTAAGTATTACATATAATGAAAGCCATCACATATTAAATTATATCATGTAATGCATAATGGCATATATGTGAGGGAGGCATCATATTATATTTTTATTACACATAAAAAACTTTCCTGAAAGTTACACATGAGGTTCATTTTACTCAAAAAAACTAAGATGGCTTACCATATTTTTCCCATGCAGACTTCTGAAGAAAAATTGAGGAAACTTTCTACTGATCTTTAAATGTTCTTTTTTATATTGTAGAAAAGTGAATGGAAAGGAAATATCAAAGTGACAGGTCAGTTTTCTACCACATTAACCAAGGCTGCAAGGTTTTTTAAAGTAGTAGGTTAGCAATAAAGCTTCTTCCCAAATGGGCTATAGGGATTAAAACAGTGAATGAGGGCACCTGGGTGGCTCAGATGGTTGAGCGTCTGCCTTCAGCTCAGGTCATGATCCCAGGGTCCTGGGATCAAGGTCCACATCGGGCTCTCTGCTCCTTGGGAGCCTGCTTCTCCCTCTGCCTCTCTCTCTCTCTGTCTCTCATGAATAAATAAATAAAAATCTTAAAAAAAATAAAAAATAAAAAAAATAAAACAGTGAATAAGTGAGTAAACAGTTGTTGTGTTAATCTATGATCCACTGAAATTAAAACTTTTAATTTTGTTTTAATTTTGTGATTTACTAAAGCAGTCTTGTTAATCCCATTATTGTTATTACAGCTATTTTATACATCAGAAACTAAAATCATATGTTGATTATGAATTGGTTTAAAAGATTCAGATCTAAAAACAAATTTAAAGTACATCAATACATGAATAAAAATTCTGGTATCTTCAGATTATGAAAATAAGATAATTTCTATTGGAATAAACTGAATTATATCACACTGCAGGGTGTTCTTAATGCCTTTGAAGAATGAGACCTGTGTATTTTTTAGGTCATCTGACATGATTTTAGAGATCCTTGAATTGACTTATAATGAGGAATTGGTTTAAACAATTGGAAATACAATCTTCATCCCAGGTTACAACTTCCTACAGCTTTGAATAATGAAAAACCCTTTTGTTATTGATTAGTATGAGGGTTTGTTAATATTAGGGAAAGAAAAAGGTATAATTGGATTCACTTTAAAAAGAAAATTGCTGGGAGAGGGGAGGTATGTAGATTGTAATTGCTCTAATTCTAAAGAAATCTAAATTCTTCCAAATGCTTAGTAAAACGAAAGGTGGCTTCAATTTAATGTGGAAAAATCTATTATAACTATGTCTATTAAAGCATAATAAACATATGGAAATAGCTTGTGACTCAACCGAACTTCTATATATAATAATACATTTACGGTATTCCTATAAAATGCCAAGATCAAAAGCAGTCATCTACTATGTTACTTGGGACTCTTTTGCATATAGGATTATCATTTAGGATTACAATTTATCAGAGTGGATTTTATTAGAATTAATTTTGATATTCAAATAAGCTTTCCTCCATGTAACCTTTGTGTTGGCCACAGGGATTGTCCTGGTCTATTTAAGCTGATGTTAGTTAACGTCTAAAGAACAAAAGATTTTCTTTGTTTAACTTATTTCGTAGGGCTTAAGTGCTTTCCCTACATCCTTTTAAGGGATGCTGAGACTCCTAGTGATTTCATGAACAATTATGCAATGTGGCTAAGTCTCACTAAATTAGAATGAGGTAGGTTTCCAAAATCTAGTTGAAGGGATATTGAAACATTACATTTTTATTTTTATTTATTTTTATTTTTTTAAATTTTTTTT
>NC_138380.1:70611767-70638517 GCF_054177405.1 Leptonychotes weddellii | reverse complement strand
GCCATCTTGCTCCGCCCCCCGGCGTCATATAAACTTTAATTGAAGGTTGTGGCATGGGCAAGCTAGGGAGAGGTTAACTAGAAGTAGAGTATCCTGTGTGGTTGGTTTGAGGAGCACATTTGACATTCACTAGTTGGTCTTAAGTTGGGAGCATGGGCAAAAATTAGGGATGCTGGCTGGCCGTCATTGACTGAGTCCCATCCACCAAGTTCCATCTGTTCTGGGCTGACTGTTGCAGAGACTGGTTTGCCTTTCCTGCTGGTTGTTCAGATGATGGGTCAGAGTTGTATTGTCATATATGATGTGGCCACTGTTCATTTGTATATCCAGTTTCTGGATATAAAAATAGTTACAGATTTGTTTAGTAACAATTTGGCTGAAATATTACTTTCTTCCACATCTTATACCAAGAAGCAAGTGAATTGTACACACAGAAGATTGCATAAATTTCCACCTCCCATCTTGCCATTATAAAGTCTTATTAGAAAGTTGCTTTCTAAACTAAAATGAGCGAGGCTAATAACAATTCAAATATTGACAGTTAAAGCTAAGTTCCCAGTAAGTTACTTCATTAAGTTAAAAATTCTTAGCATTTTGATTGGTAATTGATAGGTGGCTTTATTTTGGAAATGTCTGATTGATAGAAAATCTCCCCAATCCCTCAAGCATATATAGGAGAATGTCAAATCATTGACTTCCATATTTCGTACAGTTCTTTTCATTATTCCTTTTTTTCCACCTAGCCAAAACCTGCACGATACTCCCTCATTTGCTGTATTATTACATCAGTAACGTATTTATCATCCAGGCATAGATGCATTCAAGTTTATTACATTGTTACCGAATCCTTTAAAAAAAATACCAATTTATTTAGTAGAATAACTGTCAGTTAATGTCAAATTAAGCATTGTGCCAAAAGATATAATAAAAAAATTACCAATTTATGATAATCTCTTGTATGCTGAGTGATTAAATATGAATTAGTTTAAAAGTTTAGCCTTATCTAGCAAGAAGAATCTTACATGCTCTTTCAATAGTAAAATATAGAGAAAGAAAGAAAAAAAATACTTTTATTTTTTTTTAAAGATTTTGAAAAAAAATACTTTTAAAAGAATGGCTTTCTGATGGCTTATTGATTCTATTTTTAGAGTTGTTTTCTTTTGTGTCTTTTTTATAAGCATTTAATGAATGCTAATGACATTTTGCATTCATCTTTTATTAACTGAATAACTGCTTTTAGATGGAGGAGGAAATATCAAATAAATAAAGTTAAGACACCAACAAAGAAGGCATATAAGAGGTATATAACAATTATCTTCTCGTCACCACATATGCTTTGGACATGCCACATCCTTGATTACTGGGCATAGTCTCTACTGGATGGGCAGTGATGTACATGAACCAATCTGTCTCCCCCGCTGGGTTGCAGTTGGCTGGACCCACATTCACACCTGACACTGGCCTGATCAGATTCTCTCCCATGAGAATTATGGGTTAGAAGCTAGAATTTATAGTCATTGTCTGATACAGAATAAAGAAAAATTATATCGTCATTCAACAGATGTAGGAAAAAAAAACCAGTAGTCAAAATTCAATCTCCATTCATGACAAAAAGCTTTCAGTAAACCAGGAATATAAGTGAATTTTTCCATTCTGTTTAAAAACATCAATGAAAAACTTAGAATAAAGTTATTCAATGGTAAAAAGCTGTAAACAATAGATAAGAACAAGGCAAGGACAAATACTCTTTACTTATTCTTTGTCTGTGGGTCCTAGGGAAGGAAATATGGGCGGAGAGTGGGGAGGGAGGAGAAGAAAATGAATTGAAAGGAAAGAGTGCAATTTATACCAAGGGTACGAAAGGGGCTTATGTTATGTTTGAGTGTTCTATTTCTTTTTTTTTTAAATTGTATCTTTTTTTATTATGTTCAGTTAGCCACTGTATAGTACATAATTAGTTTTTGATGTAGTGTTCAATGAGTCATTAGTTAAGTATAACACCCAGTGCTCATTACAGCACGTGCCCTCCTCAATACCCATCACCCTGTTACACGCCCCTCCCCCGCTGCCAAAACCCTCAATTGTTTCCTGGAGTCCATAGTCTCTCATGGTTCATCTCCTTCTCTGATTTCTCCCCCTTTGGATTTCCCTCCCTTCTCCTATGGTCCTCCATGCTATTGCTTATATTCCACATATTGAGTGTTCTATTTCTTAAACACAAGGTTGGTGGGAACACAAGGTTAGTTTTATTATAGTTTAACATGTATATGTAACATTACAAACTCTTCCAAAAGTAATGCATATTTTTGAGATAATATATCATCCAAGAGGAACAACATAACTGAGTAATTACTTGGGGTAAAGATAAGGGAATAACCTTAAGTCATTTAGGACAATTACTTTTTTAGTCAGGTGATAACTGAGTCTCATTAAAATGACCACATGTGAAACTATAGCTCCAAGCAGAAGGTGAGGGTCCATTTCTCCTATATTGTCTTCAGACCTTAAAATAGTTGGAAGAGGCCACACTCCTTTATATTCAGTGAATTTCCAAAAGATTTAATTCCAAATTTCTACATTCACATCTCCCTTCTACTCCATGATTTCAGAAGGGCCTTTGTGAGAAGGCTTGGAGAGTTTGGAAATACCAAAGGAGTATTGTTGAAGGGACTGGCACCCCTATCAGTACATCGTTAAAAAGTATACCAATGATTTACCAGTAATAACTCCAGGCTTCTCCGACCTCACAGATTCCATTCTCATGTCTGGAAATAGATCATAGCTTCGTTAACAGTTCACACTGTTTTTCAAATTAGGCCAGCAGAGCCTCTAATAGCCAGTGTTTTTAGAGAGCATTACTGCCAATGCTATTCTTACAGGCACTCAGGTAAAGCGGATGTAATTTAAGGGACACAGAGGAAATCCCCCCAAACACAATATTCACTTATAAATAAACTTGGATTGCCCACTGGTCCTACCAAGGTGCTTAAACACTTCATCATCCAACCTAACTGCAAGGAAAATAAATCTAGAGTAATTCAAGTTTAGACAGAGATGGAGAGTAAGAAACTGAGACGGAGGGAGAAATAGAGAGAGATTGCCAAAAAATGAGTGAAAGGGAGGGGGACAACAAGCTTGAGAGACAGAGAGAGAAAAAGAGAAAGGCAGAGAGGATGAGAAACAGATGGAGGGAGGGAGGGAGAACAAGAAAGTACAGAAGAGCACTAGGAAAAAACTTGCTCTGGGGCAGAAAGAGAACAGGGAACTTTATGAGTGTCTTATAAAACCCACACACAAGATGAAAGCCAGGCCTCAGAAGAATCGAGAAGTAATTAAGAGCATATTCTACTTCCTAGATTCACAAAAGAAACTCTCATCTTTATCTTCTTCAACATACTTGCTTCATTTTCTTTTGCTCTTTACAGACTGACTTCCCTTTATTCATCCACTCACAGAAGGACTTCAGGAAATGCTGCCTTTAATACATTATTCTCCTTGGCTTTTTTTTTTTTTTTTCCAGTTTTGTTCCCCACACTAATTAATTCCCTCTTTGATTCTCAAGTTTATTTTTTTAAGATTTATTTATTTATTTGAGGGGGGTGGGAGGGGCAGAGGGGAGAGAAAGAGAATCTCAAGCAGACTCTGGGCAGAGGGCAGAGCCCCAGGTGGGGCTTGATCCCACAACTCTGAGATCATGACCTGAGCCGAAACCAAGAGTCCGATGCTTAACTGACTACACCACCCAGGTGCCCTGATTTTCAAGTTTTAATTCCCCAAAGAGCTAATTTGATTTGCCACATCTTAGGTGTCCATCCCTGACCCAATCTAGCAAGGCAACAGGGGCAGAAGGAGTTTATCATATGTGAAGTCACAAATGGGACTGGTTTTCTTACAAGCGGGAGTGAGCAGCGACCTCATAACTCACCTACCACTACCTTTAGTTCAAATTATTAAGGGACATGTGAATGTTGCCTAGAAAACCGCCTCCTCCACACAATAATTCAAACGAGTGTGAAATTTTGTAGTCAACCTCCAGTCCATTCAAATAATCACTGACATGTGAGTGATGATCCAGAGTTGAGTTTTGTGCTAGGATCCACGGCCAGTTTGGGGGTTTGGCAGGAGTCAGGAGCCACAAAGTGGGATGAAGGAGGTGGGGAGAAAGGAGAACTGGTTGATTGGAGAAGGCAGCAGTAATGGAGGATGCTGAAATGTGAAATATATATTGAAGCTCATTGGGGGAGTTTCCAAATTTTTCCAGGAGTGATTGTCATTTCAAATAAGTGTTTATCTACTACAAGCCCCATCGCTAGTACAGAGGGGAAAAAAGACAAGAGATGTTAAGCAGTCAGGTCACTGGATCTGTCTTTTAGCGTCCACCTTCTATGAAACTTCCTTTGGGAATGACCCTGCCCCAACACCTCCTTTACCACCACCTTCCTCCACATTAAAAAGCATCCGGGACTCCAGCTCTGTTTATGATTCTGACATGAAATTGAGTCCCTGCATTAACATGATTAACATGGAGCACAGTAGAAATTACTGGAACCACATTCTAAAGTCATGCCAAACACGCACTCTCTAGACATGATAACCTTCAATAAAGATCATAAATGCGTGTTTTCATTTTCAAGGGAGAACATTAACTTCAGGATTACCACCCAGAGAGCTACATTCATGTTGCTGGGGCATGATTAATTTTGAATTATGAAAATGGAACTCCTTTCAATCGTGTCTGAATTCTATTCAACCTGGTATGAAAGCAACTGTAATACACAAAAATACTAAGAAGGGTGCAAATTAAACCCACACAAAGAGGAATATGGGCCAGATTTCTGGAAGGATATTCAAGCTTAGCTCATGTCACTGTTGTGCAAACATAAATTAAAGAAGGGAAAGTGCCAGTATCCTGACCGAGTAACAGCATGAATCTAGCCTCAGACCTAAAGTCTAAATTATCCATTAATAATATTTTCAGTCTTACTCAAACCGCGCATGATCCTTAGAGTAATTCAGAAGAGTTTGATGCATGGTGAGCATTACTAGCCCACATACGTGAAGTAATAGCAATCTCTCGTGGAAGGAAGAAACAGAGGTAATTTACCAAATGCTACCCTACTGACCCGAAAGAATTGATTTATTTCATATGGAGGTTTCATTTTAGTGGGGATTTTATTTACTAGGCCTTATTGTAAGACCGACATATTGTATGCTGAATAAGAGTGTCTCGGAATATTATTCTTCCCATGGTTCTAAGGTTTGTACTGTAGTTGCACGTTACAAGGTAGTGAGATAATATTCTTTAACTAGAAATCAAAAGTATGCTAAAGCTGACTCAGAATGATATCTATTATGGAATTGTTAAAAGCGGACTGTTTATAAATGCTGATTCACAAAGGAAATGCTTTTCTCCTTGAAGTACTCAGCATACGTTATTATCTCTTATTCAGGGTTTCTCTGTATTGTATATCCTACAGAGAAATTGTATTTAAATGTGATAGATTGAGGGCTTCCCAGTCTGTAGTTTAGGATCAGGTTACTAAAAAATGAGACTGTTTCTTTCACTAAAGGAAAAGAGAAAAAAGCTCTTTGATAGGAGTTACAGTGAAGCATTCACATTCTGAGATAAGGCAGAAAAAAAGGTTATCACTTTGTAGTGCATTGTGTCACTGTAATTTCTGTTTAAAGAAATCATTTGGGGGATAATGTTGAGACCACTCAAAAATTCTACCGTCATAAAAAACAAATTGCTTGTCAAGCCCACAAAGTAGTAAACCCAATTGACTTGGGGAGTAAGAAGGAGAAATAATTATTGAAACACAATTCCAAATGCTTGAGAACTGCATATCATATTTTGCCCTGTGGGTCTCTGAAGGACTCAACTGACAATAACGCTGTTGCTAGCCCTGGTGATACTCCCACAGCGTCGTTTAGTGTTCTCTCATCATCAAATAACAGACATTTTGTGGAATTGATAAATATAGTCTTCAACATTAACTAAATAATCCTCCCAATAGCCTGGTAAAACAGATGGAGAAAATAAAACAGAGAAGTTGTTAAGGGGCTTAACTCAGTCCATGGGGACAACCCTGTGACTTAGTTAGTATTAGACCTCCCTAGTTTCAGTTTATGACACCTTCTCTTCCATTTTTTACTTATAAATAACAACTAAGTCTCCAAACCACAACCACCCCAACCCCCACCCCCTCATGTTTGTCTTTAATTCTTTCCATTTAATCAAGAACAGGACATAGTACTGCTGCAAAGGAAATTTGTAGTTGTGTCATGTTTACATCTTTTAAATGTATATATTCGTAAGCATTAAGATAGATGGCTTTTAATAAGACATTTTTAATGGATAAATATCTTCATTTTTAATTTTTTTCAAAAGACCAAATTGGTTTGAAGCACCTTGTTTCTATCAGCCTCTAAAGTACTTCCACTTCTTGCTCCTTGAAACAATCCAGTCTTCTATAATTCAGTAGAATAAGCTCACATATTTCGTTTTTTCTTGGTGACAAACACTTTGTTACCTGCTAGAGGAGCATAAATGAATATGAGCAGGGTGCCATATTGAAGGAAACCTGATGGGGAAGGAACTTGATGACTGAACAAATAATAATGGTCATAGTAATGACAATAATTCCCGAGAGTTTATTATGTTCCAGGCCCTGTGCTAAGCATGCCTCACTTCATTTGGTCCTTTGATATAAGGAGCTATTTCTATTCTCATTTTTTATAGACCATGGAACTGAAGCTTGCCAGGTTAATGCCTTTACACACTGAATCCATGTAAATAACTAATATACCCCATTCTCCCATTCAAGGTCATCAAACAATCTTTCATCACTTAAATTTTTCATAAAATTTTTCCACATAGAGCTTGTCTGAGAGTTTTAGTTACCAAAATAATTAATACTTTTCTTTCTGGTTTATATTTTTATGATTTTTTCTTGGCTTGAATTCCATCTCCAAGTCTAATCAATTCTGGGTCAGTGACAAACAGCATTTCAGAAACTGCAAAGTTGAGAACTATTTTGACAATTATTTTTAGGTCATGCTACCATGTCAGTTTTTGTGGTTTGGTGGTTTTTCTCTCAAATACCAGCTGATCTTTGGAAACTTGCCTGAGTTTTAGATGGATGTGAATGCTACTTTTCTATTGCCCTTTAAAAATATCCCTCCATTGCTGTATTTATTTTTATACCTTATTCATATGATATCCTTCATTTTCAAATGGTAAATATCTTAAGACAGAAACTAAATCTTGCTAAATTTAGATTCTTCAGTGTCTGGTATATAATAAGTTTTGGTGTTTGTTTAATTGAGCTGAATTTTACTTTCTTAAGAAAAGGCCTTTATCTATGAGGTCTTTAACTTTCCTTTGCATTACCTAGTCAATATTTCTGTCTCCATACCTCTTCTGTATTTATTTCTTCTTATTTCAGAGGAGTAAAGGTCTCCCCTAGTTTTCCATTGTTTTGCACCATGGTTGCTATTGATCTGTTTTTCTCTTTGACCAGTAGTGACCAGTGTCTATGCTCCCTCTCAGCAGCTTTCATGGCTATTTCTTCCTTTCCAGTTGATTATAAGTTTTAATTAGACTTGTCAAAATTCCTCCCAAAGGTTACAATATGGAAAAAAGTGTGTGTGGGGGAGAGTAACTTCATAGTAGAGAAACACTTTCTGATCCAGAGGATCAAGGTCAACATCAACAGGGGTAAATCATGTTGACAGCATGTACATTTGATTCAACATGAGAAAATGGCTCTTCATATCTGTGATCTTCCTTCCAAGAACGCATATCCCCAGTCTAACTATGAGAAAAACACCAGACAAAGTCCAATAGTGGGCACTGGAGAAAATACCTGACTAGTACTATCAAAGGTGTCAAGGTCATTGTTTTCCAAATGTGTTGGTAGGGCTGTGCTCTCTGCAGAGGTTCTAGGAGAGATTCTGTCCCTTGACTCTTCCAGCTTCTGGTGCTTGTTGGCATTCTCGTGCTTGTGGATGCATCAATCCCATCTCTGTGATCACATTTCTTCTTCTGTCTGTATATCTCTCCTTTATTTGTCTCTTATAAGGACACTTGTCATTGGATTGAGAGCTCACCCCCATAATCCAGGACAATCTCATCTGAAGACCCTTAGCTTAATTATATATTAATTACATATAAAAACCCCTATTTCCAAATAAAGTCACATTCGCAGGCTCTGGGGATTGGGACATGAAAAAATATTTTAAGGGCCACCATTCAATCCGCTATAGTCATCAAAAACGAAGAATGTTTGAGAAGCAGTGACAGCCAAAAAGAGTCTAAGAAGGCACAACAACTAAATGTAATATGGTATCCTGGATAGGATCCTAGAATAGATAAAGGACATTATACAATAACTAAGGAAATCTGAATAAAGAATGGACTTTAGTTAATGATAATATATCAGTATTGGTCTATTCATTGTAAAAAATGAACCATACTAATATAAAATGTTAGTGGAAATTGGGTGTGAGGTATATGGGATCTAAAACTGTTCTAAAAAATGAAGTCTACTCTAGAAACAATTCTACATTTAATCCTTTATAACAGTTCCATCAAAAAGAAATAAAATGAAAACCACTTGTATAATTTTAATTTTTTAGAAGTCAAATTTCAAAAAGTACAAATAGGTGAGATTAGTATTAATAATACATTTCATCTTATGTAGCCTAATATATCCAAAACATTTTCAATAAGTCATTGATATAAAAATTAATACCATATATTGCAATCTTTTTTTGGCAATATGTTTCTATGTAGTACTAGAAAAGACAGAGGTGCCTGACAGCTCTACAATCCACTAACAATACTGTAGACAACACAAAGAGTTGAAGCGGAATATATCTGGAATATATATCTGGAAGTCATTTTCTGGTCTTGCTTTATGTCTCCCATGCTGATGGTGTTAGAGAGCCCCTGAGGCTGACACATCAGTCATGGCCGTACCACAGGCCTGGCTCCCTGGCTGGGAGAGCTGAAAGGCTGGCCTGGGCTGGGATACTGGCATGGCCAGGACTCGCTCTCCTTCCAGGTCGTCTCAGGGCCTCTCCCTCCACCAGTGCCCTCTTCCTGTGATGTGGTCTCTCCATACTCCATACCTCTAGCACAGTAGCCGCATTTCATGCATGGTCATTCAGGAACCCCAAAGACGCAAATGTAGAAACTTCCAGGCCTTCTTAAGGCTTAGATCTGAGACTTGTGCAGTGTCACTTCTCCTACATGCTGTGGTTTAAAGTGAGTCACAGAGCCAGCACAGATTCAAGGTGGAAGGGAAATTCACAAGGGCATAAGTACCAGGAGGCATGGCGATTAGTGTGCTTGAGTGGGGGTTAGGTTTTCAACAAGCATTTATTTTACAAAGATCGTCACTGTTCATTCTCATAATTGTGTACAATTATTTCAACATAACAGAGATACAAGAGGTTAAGAAATATGCCCAACAGGTTGCCTCATTAAGTGGGGCACCTGGGATTCAAACCCAGGCAGTTATTCTGATTCCTGAACCTCTGCCCTTTCTAATTGTTTAAATACTAAATTTGTTGACTTAAATGATTTCTAAGAACAAAAAGAGAGTGAGAGATAGGGAGAAGGAAATGGGCCTCGTAAGCAACGTTTTAAACTCCTGATGTTATGTTTGTTATGTTCAATAACGTTCTCACTAACCAAAACTTTACAGACAGCATAATTATACTTGCTGTGAAAAGAACTCTCTCTCTCTCGTTCTTTCTCTCATTCTCTCTTTCTTTCTACAAATAAATTGTGGTGGTTGTGTGAAAATTTCTGCCACCTTTACACAACCTTTGCACTTAGAAGCCTCAGTAAAACATGTTGTTATCTAATCACCAGTCATTCAAGGCTCTTTCTGCTGACCTTAAATTCTTTCTTCTTCTTTATAATCACTGAAGACTCATCAGTGACATTAGAAGTTTCATGTAATATAGTATTTTTGCATTCCATACTTGAAGGGAAAGAAATCAACTCTGACAAAGTGATGACCTCAACAAAACTGTCATTAACAAAAAGGTTACAGTGTTCTCACCAGAATAACAGAGCTGGTAATCACTCTACATCTTACTTTGCTCTGAACTCTTTAAACATAACAAATAATCATGCTTTATTAAGCACCTGCTCAATGAAGTTGGGAAATCAGAGGATGGCGACATTAAATCCTGACCTTTGACTTCCTCTGTCAGATGCCAGAATGATTATTTCTACTGGATCTTGGTTTGACATTAGGGAGCAATTGGCTAATCCTCATTCTCCAAACTTGCTCTCTGGTCTCTTGCTAATGCTCATCTTGTCCTATGTCTTAGATTTATTATGATTTATTCACCATGTGGGGTAACAGTATCTCCTTTTATCTCAAAAGGAACAGCATCTATATAATTTTGAGCCCTACTTCTCAAGGGAACTCAGGGGAAAAGTTTGAAAACTTAAAAATAGGCTTTTACCTCTGCACTTTGTCTTCCTTCCTAATATAGAATTGGGACAAGTGGATAAGTAAAGAGATACGTGAGAAGAAAAAACACTGGGTCTAATTAGTTGGGACTTCTCACTTCAGGAATAAATATTGGAATAATACCACAGAGAAAAAAGAATTATGGATTTGATAGCTTTTCCAAAAAATTGCCTAACATATTTGTTTTGAAATATAGTCACTGGGCCTTTAGTATTTCGAAAGTGCAGTTGAAGTTGACATTGTCTTTAAATTACAAATATGATGAAGCCCAGAAATGTGAATAACGTCAGCCCAATTATATACAGAATGAAGTGTGGGAAAAAGTATTTTGGTAGACTAGACAGGAGAGAGAAAACTTGGGGAAAAGATGCACTCTAATAGAAAATGTAAGAAGTGAGAATTACATTAATTGAACATCTATTATGTGTCAAGCACTGTGCTTGGTAGATCACAATAAACAGGAAAACTGAACAATAGTAGCCCACAAAATGGAGCTGAACAGAAAGAGTAGATTATTAAGGAGAGAGCAGCAGTGAAATAATGAAATTATATCCAGGATTTGCTAAAAATATCTGAATATAACTTCCATTTCAAAAAATCCCAAAAGAGGGCATAGCAGAGTTTGCATCACCTATGAAAATTTAAGTGGGTGCAGACAGCCTTTCTCCTATTTCCGGGCAATTTATTGAGCTTTATCAATCTTATGAGCTCCCCAATGTCCTTTCAACTTATTCTTCCTTTTTCGCTGAAGTTATCCACAGTGCTTCTCTTGTTTGTTGCTATGAACTGGTTTGCCATCACAACTGTACAAAGGTTGTGCTGTTGTTGAGCCAGGGGTCTTACTTCTGATTCAGGGAAAACGATCCCTTTAAGGATTCAAGATGAAGGCTGAGAAATACAGAGTTCAGATTCAGTACCAATGCAATTGCTTAAGGGAAGAGAGGAAAAGATAGAGGATAAGTATATTCAGAAGGCTTTAATGTAGAGTGCAGGGCCTATATCCAGGCCTAGAATGAGAAATTAGCTAGAAAACGAGTCTCTGAAGGAGAAAAGGAAAGGTAATAGTGATGGCCAAAGAGGTAGCTATAAAGTCACTCTTGGCTTTTTGTTTTGTGTTGTTCCATACTGATTTTGTCTGTTTTATTTCCTTCTCTCACCCCCTACAAAGATTTAAACCTGAAACTCCAATAGGAAATATTTTAATTCTACTCAGAAATTATAATAGAAGTTAAAGAAAATAATCCAAAGTAAAATTTGAGAGTAGAATGGTTGGATTTGCCAGAAAGAAAGAAAGATCTGAAAATGTTGGGCCTCAAGAAAGGACCTACAAAGTAAGAGAAAAGGATAAGAGGAGCCATTAAAAATGTAAAACGTTGGGGGCGCCTGGGTGGCTCAGTCGTTAAGCGTCTGCCTTTGGCTCAGGTCATGATCCCAGGGTCCTGGGATTGAGCCCCGCATCGGGCTCCCTGCTCCGCAGGAAGCCTGCTTCTCCCTCTCCCACTCCCCCTGCTTGTGTTCCCTCTCTCGCTGTGTCTCTCTCTGTCAAATAAATAAAATCTTAAAAAAAAAAAATGTAAAACGTTCTTTGATTTTTGCAATGCCCCCAGCAGAAAAATTGACTATTTTCAACTTGACCACACTGACTAAGCAGTAAGAAACTTACTAGATATACTCCATGCACAAATAGAACTGACCTGAACTGTACTTTTGAGACACATATCACCCACGCACTTATTTTTTTTTTAATATTTATCTTGCCCAACACACATACTCAAAACACATATTCACTCCTGCACATGCACTCACACTGTGAATTTAATGAACTAATTAGTTGTTAGTACCTCTCAAGCTAATGATGAAGACATCTGGAACTTTGTGATCCTATGGATTAAGATGCTAGGGGTTTCTGAAGAAGAGCTGCATGTTAGTAGGACAGAGACTAAAACTGGGAGGACATTGTAAAAGATATTGTAACGTAGAGGGATGTAGGATACATGTGGGCCCTTAGTGCTTTTGTTGAGCTGTTCTCCAGAAGAAAGCACACCGTGGGAAACTGATAAGTAGTAGTTCACTGAATAAGTGAGTGGCAGCAGGCCAGTGCTTCCACATCTTTTCCATGGCACAGCAGGCCCAGGAAATGTATGGCAAGCAGGGATAAACAAATGTGGTTTCTTGAACTGGAAAGATTGACCCCTGGGGTTCCAGTCTGCCCCAGAGCTTAAGGGATGCTGAAAGTGTATGCAGCTGAGTTTCTGAGCACCTGCGTGTGCTTTGGCTCATTGCATGGGAAGCACCGATGTAGTCTATGAAAACTTCACTTTCAATATACTTTTCTTTAGGCCTCATAATAGCCTATTCTGACTTTTGTGTCTTCTGAACAGATGGCACTTTTCTGGAGTAAAATTGTTTTCCTTCCCCTAGGCGGATGTAGCTCCCACTTGGTAAGACCTACATCTTGGCACTGGGTACGTGGGCTAGATTCACCTCCTGCTCACCCACCCACTGGGCACTCTTACAAAATATAGTTGACGCTTAAACAACACAGGAGTTAGGGGCACTGACCTTTCGCACAGTTGAAAATCCATGTATAACTTTTGACTCCTCCAAAACTTAACTACTAACATCCTACTATTGATTGGAAGCCTTACTGATAGCAAAGTCAATTAATACACATGTTGTATTCTATGTATTATTTATTGTATTCTTTCAATAAAGTAAGCTAAAGAACATGTTATTAAGAAAATCATAAGGAAGATAAAATACATTTATAGTATTCTACTGTAAAAATCTGCATATAATTCAAACCTACACAATTCAAACCCGTGTTGTTCAAGAGGCAACTGTATATCCACTCTGTATTTTATTGTCCTTTTATTCAAAAAATTTTATTTAACCTCCAATCTGGAATAATATTCCATTCCATTGTGGTCACGGACTACTATATACACCATGAAGATTTGCTCCTATGAAGCTGTCCTTTGGCATAAATGTGTGTTGTAGGCATCTGCACTCTGCCTGGCGAGGCCACACAATTCATGGGTTAGCCCCCAAGTATCTCATTGTTGGATCGATGATCCCATGCACTTTAACTTCCCCCTTGTGGTTTCCATTTTGTCTAAGGGATATTACTGGGCTTTTGGGATATTACTTTTTTGGGAAAAAAATCCCAAGTGTTTTTTCCATGCTATCCTTTAAACTTATTCCAGCTGTCTAGATATAACAAAGACTCAAATTTCTAGGGGTCTTCAGTAATAGACTTCTTTAGGTTTCTGCAATGATGTAACTTTTCCTTACTTGTATATCCTGTTGATAATTTCCATGGGAATAGCAGGGAGGGAAGGGCAGTTGGTTTGGGTAGTAGTCATTTCACTCTCTTATGTGGAGAAAGGTATGTGATTTCTAAAGACTGAAAGAGAAAAGGTCTATTTTCCATAATGTGTATTTAAATTTTTTACATGCAAATGGTTGTAATTTCTACAAAATTTTATCGACCCAAAACTCTCAGACTTATCCCTTTCCAAATGAGAGGGAAACAGACAGTATAGTAAATAGACTTAAAGATGCTCTTTAAGTACCCTTCAGTAGAGAAAGCCTCAGGCTCCCTCCTGCCACACAGCCCGGCATTTCAAACATAGACATAGCTAAGAGATGACCATTTAGCCAACTTACAAACCTGCTGACCTGTTCCTAAGGAAGGATTTCATCAGTAGAAATTAATCTAATGTTATACTTCAAATTGTCTTCCTCCTCTCACCCAGAAAATCCTTATCACTGGCCCTTGACCCCAGTGAATGTGGAGTAAAGGAATGAAAGCATTGTGATGTTGTGCTCAGAAAAATATATTTTACAAGTAAAATTACAGTCCATACTTTCTGCATCCATCAATGTCTGGTAAAAACAAAATACTTTAATGTCCTTATTTTTGCCATTGCTCACTAGTTTAGATGAGATTGATAAAGACTGGTTTCTTTTTAACTGGCATGTTATTTAAATGCTTTCTGAGCTACAATTATGGACCTTAAAAAATGAGAAAGACTTTGGAAAGTATCTATCTTCTAAATGTGTATAAAACTAACATGAAAAATGTGATCCAAGTTCAATTAACCTTGTTAAACACATTGTCCCCCCCCCCCAGAAAAGTAAATTGCAGCCTTAATTTATTTACAAATATGCACTCTGAATTTTCAAGATAGGATATTAAAAAAAACAAACAGTATTTCCCAAACATATGTGATCAATCAACCCCTTTTCAATGACATATCTGTTAAAATTTCTAGAGGAATATTTCAAAAAGCACTATTTGGGAAACATATCTATACCAACTTTATCATTTTCATGAAAGAAATCTGGCAGAGATAATGTGATGTGTCCATAATCTGTTAGTGTCAATTTCCAGAATGGTACCCAAGACTCTGGTTTCCAGGCTTATTTTCCTGCTACATTGCATGCTTCAAATATGTGTATGTACCACCACATGACAATCATCATTAAACACACTTCACTGTATAAAATTGTACTGTCTATTATTTTAGAAAATATTAAGGAGTTGTTTCGTTGTTTGATGAATTTATAGTCAAGTGTATAATCCTAAACTATCAAAGTTGCTGTGTTTTGGGCGCCTGGGTGGCTCAGTTGGTTAAGCGACTGCCTTCGGCTCAGGTCATGATCCTGGAGTCCCGGGATCGAGTCCCGCATCGGGCTCCCTGCTCGGCAGGGAGTCTGCTTCGTCCTCTGACCCTATCCCCTCTCATGCTCTCTATCTCATTCTCTCTCTCAAATAAATAAATAAAATCTTAAAAAAAAAAAAAGTTGCTGTGTTTTATTCTTTGTTTATATTTAACTATCTTGCCAAATACATATGTATACTTTTAGTATAAATCAAATGATACAAGACTGATAGGAATCAATATAAGTTGGATGATTTTGTTTAAATCTTTGGTTATAGCCAGCAAAATATAGTCAAGTAGCTCAAGTTGGCCTATCATGTTTCCCTTCATTGACATGACAGCAAATTCAATCTGAATCTAATGTTTATGTATCTATGGCATACTCTGAATAAAGAATTGATTGAAGTCCCTTTTATAAATACACAGTTTTGTTATTAATCAAGTTAAACATTTCAATAATACACAAAATTGTTATTTTCTTGGAAGAAGGTATCAGTGGTGAAGCCTATTAAAAGAGTACTTAGCTCAGTAAATAAGAGTAGGGTGGAATTATAACTTTTAAGGATTGAGTCAGAGGGAAAAATAATACTGTTTTTATGTGAAGGACTTTTGGAACCCTCTGGAGGTCTTGAAAACTATGTGGTAAATTGAATAGAAAGAATACTTTTACCAAGCTGAAGATAACTTAGAAAGTAAAATCTGATTATTGCCATTACTAAGAACTGTTATTTTTAAACCAAGATAAAATTTGGTTTAATTTACCCATCTTGTACAATAATTACATTGCTATCATATTTTCACAGGGAATGCAGTTATGACTGTTTATTAAATTTTTTTGATTCTAGTATCACAAACATTTATTCTAGAAAAAAATATATCAAATTCTAATGGAAGTTTGTCTGTACATGAAAGGAACCTACTTATTTTTCTTTCTTGTGATTCAGAGGTATGGGTTTCTGGGTCCTTGAAAAACCTGGTAGCATGCAGTATATTAGGGAACAGAAGCTTTTTTTTCCATATTTCTACAGGTATGTTGCTCCTCAACATGTGTTTTCCCTCTACATTGTCAAGATCTTTCTTTCTTCAAGTTCTTTTAACTGTCCCAACTAAGTATAATTTAAAAATAGCCTTAGCCCTTACAGATCCTCTTTCTCTGGAATCAGACTAAAGAATGCGACAACAAGATACTACTATACACCCATGAGAATGGCCAAAATCTGGAACACAGACAACACCAAATACTGGTGAAGATGTGGGGCAACAGGAACTCTCACTATTATTGGTGGGAAAGCAAAATGGTACAACCACTTTGGAGGACAGTTTGGTGGTTTCTTACAAAACTAAACTTTTTTTAAAAAGATTTTATTTATTTATTTGAGAGAAAGACTGAGAGAGAGCATGAAAGGGGAGACGGTCAGAGGGAGAAGCAGACTCCCCACTGAGCAGGGAGCCCGATGTGGGACTTGATCCTGGGACTCCAGGATCATGACCTGAGCCAAAGGCAGTAGCTTAACCAACTCAGCCATCCAGGTGCCCCAAAACTAAACTTACTTTTATCATACAATCCAGCAATTGTACTCTTCGGTATTTACCCAAAGGAGTTGGATAAACTCATAGCCACACAAAAATCTGCACACAGATATTTATAGCAACTTTGTACATAATTGCAAAAATGTGAGCTCAACCAAGATGTCCTTCAGTAGGTGAACAAATAAATAAACTATGGTACATCCAGACAATGGAATATTATTCAGCACTAAAAAAAAAAAAGTAGCTATTAAGCCATGACATACATGGAGAAAACTTAAGTGCATGTTATTAAGTGAAAAAAGCCAATCTGAGAAGGCTATATACTGTATGATTCCAACTAGATGACATTCCGGAAAAGGCAAAACTATGGAGACAGTAAAAAGATCAGTGGTTGCCAGGGGGTAGTAGGTGGTGGGGGGAAGAGAAGAATAGGAAGAGCACATAAAATTTTTAGGGCAAAGAAATTGTTCATTTGTCCAAACCCATAGAATGTATATGACCAAAAGTGAACCCTAAGGTAAACTACGGACTTTGGATGATTATGATGTAGGTTCATCCTTGGTGAACAATACACCATTCTGATGAGTGATGTTGATAATGGAGGAGGCTGTGCCTATGTAAGGGCACGTAGTACATGGGAGATCTCTGTACCTTCCTCTTCATTTTGTTATAAACCTACAACTGCTCTAAAAAATAAGGTCTTTAATAAAAAAATAATCTATATCAGAAATACCTAATGTTGTGAGTTTCTATTCTGACTCCACATATATTTATAAAAACATTTGTAGTGTAAGTTATTTTGAGACGTGACACAGGGATCTTTGAAGAGAAGGACAATATCAGATTCATATTTGTGTCCTCAAGAACAGACCAGTGTCTGCCAAGTAAGTGGAGTTTGACAGAGTTTTAATGAACAATAGATGAACACTAAATTAACACTGTCTTAATTTGCAAATACAGTATGCTTCAAGATATATAATTTGTACACAGGGTGACCAAACATCCTGGTTTGCCTAGCATTAAGGGGTTTCCCATGAGGTAGGGCTTTCTGTGCTAAAACCAGGACAGTCCTAGACATAGAATGGTTTGTCAACATATCTGTACATAGGAAATTTGAGACAGTGAAGGGAAACTGGAAACCCTCACTAGATCTGAAGGAAGGTAAGGTCTGCTTCTGTAGCCTCCCATGTAACCCTTCTGCTCTTAGTTACTCCTTGTCAAGCTCCCCTTGACTAAGGGCTCTTGACTCAAGCTACATCCTACCTCGCCACTTCTCCTCTTTCACTGACCCTACGCCCCTTCCTAGGACACAGAAATCCAGATGGCAGTGCCCTAGCCAGCTCTCCCTCCAATAATATTTTTCTTCTTTCTGTTCATTGAAACTCACCTAATTTATTCTATTTCTTCAGAAATTATACTCATATTACAATAAATAATGCTGCCATATATTTTAATCCCTGCATACATATGTTTGCATGTTACTCATTCAACAAATATTTATGAGGTACCAACTTTGTGTCAAGAATTATTCAAGACCCTATAGACACAATATGAAAAGACAGAATAACAGCCCTCAAAACATTGCATATGGACATGCAAACAAATAAATATACAGTTGATTCTCATTATTGGCTGTAGTAATGTTTTATAAAGTCACTGGTCAGTGCGAACATGAAATCACAAATACTAAGCCATTGCTCCCATGGGAAACACACAGGGTTAGTTTCCTGTCAGTGCCCAGTCACATTTTCAAAAACCAATCAATACATAACTTTGTTTTATGTGTGTTTCTGTTTAAAAACACTTCACTTAAATATATCATTGATTCACTGAACTCAAGACCAACAGCACTAGCACTCATGCTTGTACGAAGATTATCCACATGTCTGCAAATGACTGTGAGAGTACTGTATGACTTCAGGGTTACAAGTTAATTTTAGTAAGAAGGCAAATTCTCAAAAACAGAATCCCAAATGATAAGGATCAATTATAATTCAATAAATGGAGCTATTCTGAGAGAAGAAAAGAAAGATATAAGGATGATGGCTAGACTCAGGGCTGGATTCACCGAGAAAACACTGTTTAATCTGAGACCCTATAGATGTGTGTTTGCCAGGCAGACACAGAAAATTGGCAGTCTCAATGGAGGGCTCAGAATATGAGGGTGCACAGAAGGGAACCTGCATGTACTGTCTGAGCATAAAGAACGGGGCAAAGGACTAGTAGAAGATGAGCTCAAATGGCAGGAAGGGGCCAACTAGGTAGGATTTACTGTAACATGAAATGTTTGTGAATCATAATGAAGTACTGGAGAATTCTGAGGGAAAGCAATGGAGTTATCAAAATTCCCCTTTAAAGAAACTTCACGGGAATCCAGTGAAGGTTAGATTGAAGAAGCTTGGCACAAGAGTCAGGGAAACCAGAAAGCGACAACAATTTGGCAATCATTCAGGGTACAAGTGGAGGTGCTGATATTAAGGCAAAACTGAGATAATGAGAAGATAAACATAGAAAGTGTTTAGGTTCTCTTTTGAGTTAATAAACAAGAGTTAACCAGAATAAATGAATGACAGTTAATGTCAGATTTGGGACCAAAATGGGGAGAGGGAAACTTTTGGATGTTGCTATCCACCCAAATAAACAATATGAGGTCACATGTTCAGATTTGCTTCTGTTGCTTTGAAATGAATGGTAAATCCTGAAAGTGACAGCTAACAGAAATTTTAGCCTAAGAGTTTAGGAGAAGAGTCTTAGTACAAGATGCCTATTTGGGAATCTTTAGAGTTGAAATGGCAGGTAAAGCTGAAGGCATAAAATGAATTGTCCATGGAAAATGATAGTTACAGTGAATACTTACATTGCATTATATCATGATATTGGTGTTTTCCTCAATTTACAGGTGGGCCACAGAAAGGATACATAACCTTCCTCAAGTCAAATAGTTCTCAAACAGTACATGGATTTGAACCAAAGGGATATGGCTTCAGATAACTGATAGTCTTCCCTGGGGTATGTCATAATTTAAGAACTAGACAAGAAAAGAAGAAGCTGAAAAAAGACTTTAAGGAGAACGGCACAGTAAAAGGAAAAAGCAAAAGAGACGCATGTAATAGAAGCAAAGATAAAATTAATTTGATGTCAATCATCAGTGCCAGAGGTGGTAGAGAGATCAAATAGGAGAAGAGTAAAAAGTATTGTCACCTTTGAGTCACTGGTTATCTTAGCAAAACTCCAATTCTTAGTGATTTGGGGAATATGGGAAAAGAGAAGAAATAGATGTAGAAATTGTACTAACTACCTTTAAGCCTAACTGTAAAACAAGAGATGGGAAGAGATAGGAGAATATAGCTGAGGAAGAAGTGATGTTGAAATAGAAAAAAATATGATGTAATGAGTTGTTGGTGAAGATAGAAATGGATGAGATCCAAGAGTACAGGTGGACAGGTTACCCTCAAATTCTAAGGTACAGTTAAAGAGATAAGAATAGGTGCAGGTGTAATATAGATAAGAAGGAGGTTGAAGAAATTTGGACCTTAGAGATTTTTCTTTGAGAAATAAAAGATAAATATATTTTCATTTGAGTTTTTTTTCAAAGGAGATAAATGGCCTTATACTTAACAAAAAACAAAACTTACATTTCTAAGAGTAAAAATGTTAAACATCATGGCAGATGAATGGAAGGAATGGTTCTTTGGTCACTGTATCACGTTGTCAAGATGATTGTCAACTACACCTGGAAAGGAGTAGAATCTTGACTAGAACTTAAGTTATTTTGAAAAAAAAGATCAGCGCTAGGAAGATTTCCTAGGGATGTCTCACTTTGGTTATCTTAAAACAGAGAGTCCCAATCTTACAGTGATAAAGGAGGGACGAATGAGGTCTCCATTCATCCACATGGCTTTAGCCCCAACCTTCATCCTTTCTTGCCTTCAACATAATCCCCCTAGCCTCTGTCACCTGGATGTAAGAAATACCATCATTTGCTTTACTTACTGGCTTTCATTCCATTTGCACTAGGGTCCCTCTAGCTGACGATTATTTCTTCCCCTGGAGTAAAAGTCTTTGCGGACCCTAACTCCACCATAGTTCATATAATGCTCCCTATCTGTCTAAAATCCCAGATTCAGATGCTTATATTGCTTCCAAATAAATCTCAGAAATTGAGTGTCACCTTTTGAGCTTCTTTCTTTGCTTTCTTTCAGGACTTTCACTCAGCTTCTCATCCAGGTTTTATTCCCTGTTAATTTTCTAGCTGTAATCTCTACTACCATTTGGCTTACCAATTCAACCTTCCTTTTTCTCTTATCCTAGTCTCCTTGCTCTGTTCACCAGCCTTCACTTCTTCACTTTGCTTCTCTTAATTCTCAATGGATCACAATCCATAACATCTGTTAGATGTAGACACACTATGTGTGTATATAAATGGGTATACTGCACAACTAAACATGTACTTGATACCCACTCCACATTGCATGTGTTCACACCTACCCAGGAAGGGTATGTATTAAGTCAAATGAGTATATGATTGAACATTTTTGACAGGCTAAACTGTGGAGACATATCCAGGAAGCATATTTTTAAAGTTTTCTTGGGCTAAAAGAAACTATAGAAATCATATAGGACATGATTCCAGGAAGAGCAAGAGATAAATCTCTGTCAAACTCCTAGCATACTGAGATCCTCATAAAAAACAACAACAACAACAAAAAAACCCCACACTTCTCCATTCACTTTTTGCTTCTTTTTCCCCTAGCCAGATTAATTTCTTACCTCACGTATCTTCAAAGCAGAAAAAGTCAGAATGGTGAGTAAAGGTTGCCTACACACACACACACACACACACACACACACACATACACATCTGAAGACTTTAGATCCTGCTTCTAAAGAGATTATTGTTCTAATGGAATATGTCTGATCCTATTGGTTTAGGGATCTCTGCACTTCAATAATGACATGGAAACTTCCACAAAGAAGTCTGAGGGGAAAGAAAGGATACAGTTTAGTAAACCTGTGTTGCTTTACTCTTTCTTAAAATTTTGGAGGATTATATAGTATATATTTATCCACAATGTGTTCATATAATAAATCTTCCTTAAATAAAAAAAAATTGAATAGAACACAATTTGAAATAAATAATAAAGTATTGGTGGAGTACTGCCAGGCTCCCACTCACCAGAAACTTATAAATTGGAATATTATTAATCACTTCTCCCTTTACCTTTTACTTATTTTTTTCTATTTTTGCTCCTAGTCTGTCAAAGTCTTAAGAAAAGTATTCACTGTTGTACATTGTTTTTTATAAATACCCATTAGAGTAATTGCCTGAAACTTCCTTTTGGAATCTATTCTTCGGTGTGGAATGAGTCCTGCACCTTGGTCAGCAGAGAATATACAAATGCTGTTCTGGAATGAACACAGCCTGCTCCTCTTGATAGTGTTACCTGACGTATGTCCTGATTACGAACTTGGCTCCCTGGAGAGAAAGCAATCTGTGCCAAGGGGAATAAATGGAATTGAGTTCTCCAAGCCTCCAGCAGAGGCTTTCTCTCTAATATGTTTTCTAAAATGGAGCCATAAGTCACTTCAGTTCTGCAGACACGATCATTCTTTACTTCTTGCAGAAGAGCAATAACTTCTGACCAAAAGACCCTCTCAGTCTTAACAAAGAGCCTTAACTTGAGATTGATCTGATACTCTGGAAACCACAATTGTTTTAGCTGAAAGGCTAATGCTAAAACACAAAAGCAACTAAATATCTATGAAAGGGAGGGCTTCAATTTCATAAATGTGAAAGAATAACTAGAATGCTATTTAACTGAATTTATGAGCATAATAAATAATTTAACTCGATGCCACAACTACCACCCAGTTCATTCCACACCATCTTCTAACTCCATGATTGCGTTTTCTAAGTCTACGGGAATATATGAATTTAGAAAATCATAGGAATGAGACATCATCTCAGGAGAAAGAGAACAAATCCGGTTAATAATGCTTATGCGGCCACATGGAAAATTACTATAACTATTCTATTTTTGTCATCCAAAAGTCATCCTAAAGTATAATTTCTTGACTGTGATAATGTAGTATGTATTGCTGTTCCTAGAACAGAGTTTAAGGGTTGAGCTTGATAATCAGTATTTGCTTTTATCAATTTACAGCTATAAGACAACACAGAATGATTCAAAGCCAACCAACTTGGGTTCAAATACGGTCTCTGTCCGCATGTGCCTCAGGCAAGTTATTTATTCTCATGGTGCCTCAGTTTCCTCATTTGTAAAATCTGGGTGAAAACTACTGGCTTCACAGGAAGCTGTGGGAATTAAATGAGTTAATATTTCTAAAACATTTAGAACTGGCACAAAGTATGTCTATGTTAGTACGTGTAAAATAAAATATTGGAAAGTTCAGTTCATCTCTGGAATTCTGTGTTTTTTCATTAGGAAATGTAAATTAAAGAAGTATTTACTTTATTAGGTTGTTAATAAAATTTAATACAGATTGCATTACATAAACACTAACTTCCATAATGATTAGCTTTTAATAAAAAGAAACAAAACTGAATCTCCATATAGCAGTAATGAGAACACTTATAGACATTTCCAACTTCAAGTGGGCCAAGAGTCCGTATTTTTATTGTTAAGAACTTGGAATTTAGAATCGAATAGCCGGGGTGCGAATCTCAGTTCTGCCCTTTACCAGCTTTATAGTATCTGTAATGACATTAGGTCACACATTTATTCTCTGCCCAGTCTTAGCTTCTTCTTCTGAAAAATGTGGACAATAATTCCTATGTCTAAGTGTTGCTGTGAGCATTAACTGAGATCATGTCTGCAAAAGAGCTGATGCATTGGAGGCATGCAATAATTGGCAGGTTATTAGTAACTTTCACTTGTGTTGTGTTCCAAAGTTTGAAACTCAAATCACATTTTCCCCAGGAAGCTGTATTTCAAATTGTGGCCAATATCTTGGGAAAGTCCATTTAAGAATATTTCACTCAAAAATTAACTAAAATAAAAGCAGTATTACAGTGAAAACATAGCAACCTAAAAGTAGCCATTAGGAAATCTGGACTATGGCTACCTTCCAAGGAGGGAGGCCCTCTTGTTACAGGAACATCCATGGTGAGATGTTTCTCCATGAAAAGGGAAATGTGCCCACGGACCAGAAGTTCAATAGCTGCTGTGTTCTGCTGGTCTGCTCAAATGCAACACTCTTTCTCTCCCTTGGTAATCTCAGCTACAGAGGCTTGAGCTGATTACAGTTCATAATTCAAAACACACTATTATCTTTGGTTCATGCAAGTCCACTCTCTTTGTTTATTTTGTTCCCAAATCTAGGCTAGTCCGTTACATTTGCAGACCTGGAACACGAGTGTAAATGGATGCCTCAGGCATCAGGCCGATTATTCACTGTATCTGCTTCCCGAACTTCAAGGGGCCTCCAGTATGTGCATGTGAAAACTTCAGCTACACATCTGTATTCCATCCTCCACCAACTACCCTCCTTCTTGGGCCCTGGGATGTCAAACTGACAAAGACTCTTTCCTTCACCAATCTTTACTTAGGCTCCCCTAAGCCCTCTTCTCAACTAGACTTTGATCTTAGGCTTCAGTGTCCATCCTGTAGAACCTGCTGCATGGCCCAGTTTCATAAGAATCTTGTCAAGTCAGTTTATCCAGAATCCCCTACCCTCAATATCTGATCACCCCTGATATCCCATCATTTCCTCAACCTTCACCGTCCCTAACTACCTTGTTATCTGACTACCTTGGCCTTCCTTCCTCAAGAACCCTGTTAAGTTGGTTTAGCCAGAATCCTCTCTTACCCCTGACATTTCCTCTTAGTAATTTTCTCTCCACTGACACTCACCAGCTTGCACATGTTAAATTTGGGATTGAGTCCAGTTTGGTGGGATTTTTTTTTTTTTTAATTTCAATAGAGGTGTCTTTAACTTAAGACATATAATCCTACTAATTCACTGTTACTGATTCCTTACACTTATCTATATCCCCCCACCAGTAAGAGAAGAATAGAGCACACTTTCATTTCCCTTTGGTCCCCATCACCCCTCACACCATTATATCAATACTAAGAGGGATGAACTGGAACCTTACCCAATTTGCCATCTTGGCAAGAGATACCACAAACCACTTCTCCATGTTAGTCACTGTCCTGGTAAGATAAAGTGGAAAACAAAGGAGAGTTGTCTAAATTTGTGTGGTGTGGAGTTCCTTTTTAGATTCCTCAGATGCACATCTATATCGTGTAAATCTCAGACAACTCTCTACTTTCTCTAAAATAATTACTTTTATATTTTTTTACTTAGATCATTTGTATACTTGATATGTAAAATACTGTTGTATAAATACATTCACAAATAGTTTTAATTTATATTGTGTGTGAGAGGAATGTACTTTGTTTTGTTTTTACATAACCACAAAGAAAGCAAATAGTTCTAAATGTTACTACAGCTTAGGAATGTTTGTTTTTCAGGCATGGGAACTTGAGCTGATTTCTGCAAATTACATACATCATCCTGTGTTCAAATTAAAATCAAAACTCTGTATGTCAGTATTTCACTTTTAAAATATATAATGCTCCTTAAATAATGCATCTTAATAGTTCCAAGTGACAGAAATTTACTTCGCTGTTTAAGAGATAAAATCTGTAAATGTAACCAATATACCTAATCCAATCACATTTTTAGGTTTGAAAATGGATAAAGAAACCGTGTTATAACTTTGGTTTGCTTTTATTTAGCACTTGGCTTTAAAGGTCTAGTAGAATGTTTTTCCAAGAAGATTTCATTTAACACTTATGCGCTCTTACATGTAAATCAAACAGGAAAATACTACCGCAAAAATAAAATATTATTTACCAAAGAATATCTGTCAGAAAAATCTATATTATTGACTATGCTATGAATTTAAATCTTTCAAGTTTTCTTTAAAGACCTCTTCAAAGTCCTGTGCTTAAACAAACCATCCATTACAAATTATATGGACCTTCTTTCTATCAGTTTAAATCTTGTTGTTTGTGGCACTGAGTCCACCTGAATCAGAGGAAAACCCCAACACCAGTTTGTAACTGTTGTTTAAAACAGACGAACATTCAAAATGAAAATAGACCTTCATCAATTTACCAATTTAATTTAAAAAGAAGCACATGGGGTAGGAATTTTTAAAAATGCTTCCACTTGGTGGAATTTTTTTCTTACTAGTTCCCTAAATAAAGAATCACAATAATTTTGAGGGAAACTCTTTTATTCTAAGTGCTGCTAGATATTAAGAATAGAGATTTATTTCTCAAGCAATTTAGCTTCTGGTGGAAGAAATAAGGCAAATTCATAATTTTGTAAGCTTTTTGGTACCTAAGAAATATCTCATTAAAGTACAGAGAAATTAATGATAACTTACATCAGGATACACACTAATTTAGGCTCCAAATTGACCACCCAGTTCTGCTTATGTTCACTGCATTCCCTATTACACTGTTTCTGTCATCTATGCCCGTGACCACAAAATAATCCCAGCTCTCATTTCTCCTGAGCACCAACCCCATATTTCAAATTGCCTACCAGACACTCTTCAAATCATCCCCAACTCAGTATTTAATGTTGAAACTGTGATCTCCCACCCTAACCCTTTCAGTAATCCCCCCTTATCAGTGAAAGATACGTTCCAAGACCCCCAGTGGACACCTAAAAATGCAGATAGTACTGAATCCCATATATACTATGCTTCTCTTTTCTTTCTTTTTAAAGATTTTATTTATTTATTTGACAGAGAGAGAGAGACACAGCGAGAGAGGGAACACAAGCAGGGGGAGTGGGAGAGGGAGAAGCAGACTTCCCGCGGAGCAGGGAGCCCGATGCGGGGCTCAATCCCAGGACCCTGGGATCATGACCTGAGCCAAAGGCAGACGCTTAAGGACTGAGCCACCCAGGCGCCCTTATGCTTCTCTTTTCTATACATACATACCTATGATAAAATTTAGTTTATAAATTAGGCACGGTAAGAGATGAAAAGCAATAATTAATAATAAAATAGAGC
>NC_138380.1:70606338-70611667 GCF_054177405.1 Leptonychotes weddellii | reverse complement strand
AGCCCGATGCGGGGCTCAATCCCAGGACCCTGGGATCATGACCTGAGCCAAAGGCAGACGCTTAAGGACTGAGCCACCCAGGCGCCCTTATGCTTCTCTTTTCTATACATACATACCTATGATAAAATTTAGTTTATAAATTAGGCACGGTAAGAGATGAAAAGCAATAATTAATAATAAAATAGAGCAATTATAACAATATGCTGTAATAAAAGTTACGTGAATGTGGTCTCTCTCAAAATATCTGATTGGACCGTACTCACCCTTCTTGCGACGATGTGAGATGGTAGAATGCTGGCGGAAGAGATGAAGGGAGGTGAATGACGGATGCAGGCGACGTAGGCACTGTGCCCTAGCGTTTGGCTAGGAATGACCTGTGGGTTGGTCAGTGGAAGGATCATCTGCTTCTGGGTCATGGTTGATCAGGATAACTAAGACCAGGGAAAGTGAAACTGCCCATAAGGGGAGACTGCTGCATTTCTTTCTTTATTTTTCTTATCTTTTTTTTTTTTTTTAAACTGTCATCCACCCAGTTGCAAAACATGGAAATAGAGAGGTCATTTATCACTTTATGTTTATTTCTCATATGCAAATTCGAGGAAAATCTCATTCTGTCATTTCTCTGCTAAAAAATACCAAAATGTCCCCCTCTGTCTACAGGATTAAATCTCTATCTAGTCTGAATCATAAAGTTCCTAATTATCAGACCCTTGGCTTCTTGTCCAGCTTTCTATGATTTTCACACAGGAGTTAAGTTACAGTAATTCTCATTCTAAACTGCTTGTGGTCACTGAAACCTAAGACCGCTTCCAAATGTCTGTTAAGACTAACTACAGCAACACCACAAATTACAACAGGTGATTCTATGGTTTTGTTTATTTGTTTCTCAATAGTAAAAATAACCTGTATGAAAGGACTACAATTAAAACACAATTCAGTAATTGAAGATAATTACCCAATCATACTTGTTTCAATATATTAAAAGCTAAGAGGGATATGGCCCATTAAATAATCCTTTTCCTGATTCTAAATGATAACTTCCCATCCCGTAAATTGGTTTCATTTGCTTCTTTTCCAGTTTATGTATTTAAATTAAGACTCTCTGAGTATGCCCCCCCCCCATACTCCTGCAATACATATTTAAACACATTAGCCCCTCACTAACAGGACTCAATAAAATTGAGAATTTGCAAAGGGCAAAAATGTTGGGCTACATTTTGGCCCATTTCTACACATAAACAAAACATCCATAGTAATTAAAAGGGCAAATTGTATTGATATAAAATCTTTCCTACAGAAAATAATGATTTGTGGGATCATTTAAAGACATTTTGCAAGTTATAAATATTTCTCTTCCTTCTTCAGTTACCTAAAGAGCATAAGTCGGTTTATAATTTTGATATGTAAGCCAGAAAGAAGAAACTCTATATTTTAAATATCAACCTTGAACAGTGTTCAGTACAAGAAAGGCCAACTCAGCTGTTTGGAGTCTTTTTGGCATATTAAGCACATAGTTCCATATCCCAGATGCCTTAGGCATTTCCATAACAATAAGGTGTTGCTTTGAAAACTAGACATTATCCTAGGGTCCCTGAGGCCAACCAAGGTCCTAGTTGTCACGTTTTTTAAAAATAATCAGGGTGTCCAGGAAAGTACATAATGTAAGAGTAACTGGAAGTGGAAGGCTGCATCTATTATGATGGCTGAATATCTAGTATTTCTATATGCTATTCTCTCTTTCCCTCTCTCTTTCGAATTTATTATTGAGTAATTTGTTCTGTGAGATTTAGATCCTTAATTTACACTTTATTGTGAAATATCTGAAGCACACAGAACTGTATTGAGAGTAATATATTTAAATTGCAATCCAATGCCCAACTTTGTCAACTATTAACATTTAAATATACCAGTTCCTACAAATATATGCAATATGATATAAATATAACATTGGGTTTAGATATGTTTTTTAAGAAAATAAAATATTATTAAAACACTAGTAGCTCCCTATATCCTCATTCTTTTTTCTTGAGGAAAATTTATTTGAATTTGGTGCTTAACTTTTCTAGAAGTGTTTTTTATATGTTTACTACTTACATATGAATGTTATCTATCCATAAGCAGTATCATTTGCTTCTTTAAACTTGATATACCCAGTATAATTCTGTTTGCATTCCTACACTCCTTGATTTTACTCGTTTGACATTGTTTCTGAGATTTTTCTATATTGATGCACACAGATCTTTTTTGTTTCATTTAAGCTTCTGTATCCATTTAGCGACTATACTTCAATTTATCCATTCTCCTTTTGTAGAACATACAAATTGTTCTTTTTTCTATTATAATTAATCCTATAATAACTATTTTTGAAAATGTCTATTATTGCACATGTGGAGAAGGTTCTCAAGGGTATGCACTTAATTGTGAAAAGCTGGTTCTTGGAATATGTGCATTTTAAACTTCATTGGGTATGCCAAATCAGTCTCCAAGATGTATGTTTGTACCAATATACACACAAAGGAAAAGTATATGATCTTCTGAAAGAAACAGTAAAGTTATCTGCAGCTTCATCTTCCTGGGCAAGACTTCCCTGGGCTAGGAAAATTGTCAATGCAGGTAATAAATTGTGTGGTTATAGATGCTTTTAATTCTCAACTTAAATGTTAAAGTCTTGTTTCTTTTGTCTTGAGAATTACTCATGTACTTTTCTACATTCAAACAAATACAATTGGAATTTTCTCCATTATTAATCTTGTGTTATGTTTTATTTACAGTAATGACTTGGACATGATCTTACTAAGGTTCTACTAAGAGTGCCCCATATTAAATTATTTTTTCTTTTAAAGATTATACATTACTATAAACTCTCATGTTTAAAGATTGTCAGAGCACCCACAAAACTTGACATACTTCTGTACAATATCTCTACAAGCTATTTCATAACCAGGTTGGGGGGGTTGTTATATATTACCTATTGCAAATATAAAATATCCTTCACGGGAATATGCCAAATTGGCAAGAAATATAATTTTCTCTAAAAGAAATTTCTTTCTAAAACAAAGACCTCAGCTAACTTCTTTAATAAATTATGCTCATATAGCTAAACATACAGATGAGTACTTTCAGATCTCACTTATAGGATGATCATTGGAAATCTTAAAAGTAGTTACTTGCAATAGTAATATTTATGTTAGTTTGCCAAAGTCTAAATTTAGATCACAATAAAGTATAGCTATATAATTGTATTGATTGGGGAGACACATATATTCCTTTCTTTCATAAGAGAAATTACTGCATACTTAAAGTGCAAAACATATTTACTGAATGTTTTCAGGAAATATTTTCTTGGGTATTTGATTTAGTGCAATTCCATGTCAAAAATCTGATTACCACGTTTAGGGTTTGAAAACAAAACTTGCACACAAACGAACATTCTGTTTATAACCATAGAACACTAATGTTTGTGTTTTATTATAATACAACCAAAATATACATTTGACAATTTTCAATTATTTTAGATTACAAGACTACATTTCTTTTAAAATAGCAAAACTGTAATTCGAAATTGATTGGTAGCCACTTATAATACCGGAATTAAATTACATGATTAACTGATAGATTGTTGCCCTTCCCCCAAAAAATCATCTATCTCAAACTTACCATAAATACACTATACTACAAAATATTTAAATGAGAGGTATAAATCATGTGCATGTTCCTGTCTTTGCACTGTCAATATGTAGAATGTTGGAATTTTAGATCTTATTTTTTAACCTCACATGTAAGCCAAGTTATTTAAATATTTTGGTTATTTCCTGTGAGAAAAAATATATTTTTCTATAAAAACACTTCAAATATCTTTTTTCTAAACTGTCCATTCCCAATAAGACTAATCCATTTTCCAACATGTTGTCTAAGACAAACGAGCATTCTAAAGAGAAGCTGTTTCAGTTTTAATTTTCCTTTGTATTTATGATATATATGAAATATAGCTTATATTTAAGTTTAAAATATCAGTGTTTAATTAATGCTATTGTTCAGCTTAATATTTTGTGGACATCTGGATAATAGAAAATCATCTTTGAAAGCTTACTTTTGATAATGTTGAAAAACAGGCACTGGCCACTGTAAACTTATTTTTTAATCGAGTCTATACAATTCAGCAGGAACAAAATAGCATAAAAGAACTGAAATATAGACCAAAAGCAGAATTCAAGAGTAATACCATTTTGTGGGCAGCATATTGTAAATGAGCATCAGTTAGCCAACCGATTGATGAGATTTGGTGTAGATTATAATTCTGTTGTAGCTTTTGCAAATTTCTGAATTTCTCTATGACTATTTTTCCATCTCTTAAGTAATTTGGTTGGTTTTCAGAAATGTTTATTCAGTAATATGAATGTAGTGTGTTGAGTTCTTTGGAGGGAAAAAAAAGGTTCTACATAAATTAATTACGTAGACTCTTCATTTCCAAGCAACCTCTTAAAATTCCCAATAAAGTGAATGTAAATGTATGCAGAAAGGCAGGATTCCATTTAGCAGCATAAATAGCTGGAATGAAATGCAGGCGAGAATATGCAAGTTAAAGACATATGTATTCAAAACAGGGGAGAAAAATATGAAACCAATAGGCAGACATTTTAAGACCTCTCCATAGATAGCTAGTTTCTTAACAAACATATCTGAAACTATTAACTATAATTTTATTTTTCATTATTTCAAGGAAAATTTGGTAAAAGTTTCAGTGGTGAGGAAGTATATATCGTGTCTCATCTCTAGACTTAATATATTCATACTGTCCTTGTAAGTGTTCTAGGCAATTAAAAGGTTAAAAAATTAAATGTAGCCTAGATGTCCTCTATCTTTATAAATACACATAAATCTTTGCCCATATTTTTTTTATTATATGACATTTTGTTTTACTAAATATTTACTCAATATTTCAAATATATTTAAGCAATTATCATAAATTAATGTTTTAGATCCAAAGCAGCCAAAATATTAGCTGTAAAGTAAAAAAAGTTGCCCAAATTTTATCTAAATAATTAAGATTAGAAAGGAGTAATTTAAAAATGGCTTGAACATTCATATTTTGATGAAAACCAAATTTATTACACATCAGTCTTAACATTTGAGCTTCATGTAATTTTCCCAAAGTTACCTATACTTTGATCATGACAATTTGACATACAAATCTTAGGAAATCTTAAAAATGAAACATGCTCCCATTTATTTACTTTGAGCTTGTCATGAGTTCCTGGAACAATTAAACCTGGCAAGTCAATAATTACAAACACTCTCCTTATGATATTCAATTAGCAGCCTGGTGGCG
>NC_138380.1:70591124-70606238 GCF_054177405.1 Leptonychotes weddellii | reverse complement strand
CCCTCTAACCACACAGGTTCTCACAGGCTCTTCTTTCAAGACATGCAGAATGCATGCTAGATGAGCAATGTCTGCTATTCAGTTTTCTGAAAGGCTGCCTTCCATGTGAGGAAGTGACTAATTTTTCATTTCACACTAAAAAGGGCGTGAAGAGGCAAAACAGAAGAAGGCAAAGGGTTTTGTGTTCCAAGATGGAAAGGTGAGTTCTGCTCCAACAGGCAGGAAACATACCATAGGTCTGCAGAGGGAAAGTCAAATTGGAAACATTTGAAAGTGCTAACAAAATACGAAAAATGTTTATGTTAATGCTGTGAGTTTGCTTTCTTTACATGCATTAGGCTTATTTATTGTTAAATTACTAAAACAATGCTACTTGAATTACAGCATACAATCTTGGGAAATGCAAAAATACCGTGTGAAGAAAAGATGTCAAAGAGTTAATTTAACCCTTTCCGTTGTCAACATTTTTGCATTTGTTCTATTACTCAACAAATATATATCCCCGCTCCCCACCTCTGTTGTCTACCTAATTCTATCTCTCTATATATGTATATATTGTTATTTTCCTATTCACTCAAATAAAACCCAATAATCCAATATTCAGGAGAGAATAAAGGCAGTAAATGGAAATAATTTACAGAGTATAATGAAATTTTAGAAAAAGAGAGAGGAAGTACTACTGAAGTCCCATTGGTTGTAAATAAATTTGTGTTCATTCTTCCCATGATCTTTTAGAAAATTTACTTTTCCTCAGACTTCGCTAGCAGTTTGTTATAAGGTAGAATTTTTTTAACAGATGGATTGCAAATTGGCAGCTACTCATACTTTAGTGAATAAAGCTACATAACATTTTGCCCACTTTATTTGTGATCGTTCTTCCTTTTTATGGGGATATGAGTTTTCCCCAAAGCCAGAATTTATGGCTTTCTTTCTTTCTGTCTCTTAACAAATTCCATCTGCATGCCTTCCCATTAGGACGCAATATACATCATGGTGTTTCCCTTATTAAAATGTTTTCTCATATATTATTAAAATATTTATGAAACGTTCTGTCCCTGTAAAGCTCAGCATATATTCTAAAAAACACATAACCGAGCACCAACTTCTCTCTGTGAACCTGTTACTCTTGACAAGGCATAAGGAATCCCGGGAGGACCATTTACATCCTTCAGTATATCACACCGCAGTACACCGAATGTAACCTCTGGGGTCTGAAATAACGCACCTCTCCAAATTCCTAAACCCTGCACCAAGAGTGAAGGGCTCCCTGGGAAAGTTCCTGCTGATAGCGTGAACTGTATGAATTTGTGTCTTCCCTCCAATTCCTACCACAAGGTGGCCAGTTCTAGAGTGGAATGATGTATCTGTTCCTAAGAACACATACATAGCACAACTGCATGGTCAAGTCCATGCTTAATGGCCATGCAAGGGAAATAAAGCACCTTATTGCAATATCAAATTTGACGCTCGCTCAGCTCAATTATTTACATGACATAATAAATTCAAAAACTCAGCACATCAAACATTTACAAATGTAAAGCCCCGATTTTGAGGATAATTCTGATACTTTGCAGGTACGTGTTTAGTTCTTGGAAAACTGGTCCAGCTGAATTATTTGCCCTTACTATGCCATATTGACCATATATGGTCTTATTCAGATCACTGTTCTTGTGTTCTTTGCCTTAGCAAAACTCCATGGAAAGCTCTTATGAGTTAGTATACGGGGTGTACAAAACAGAAGACGGTATTTTTGCAGGTAAAGAATTCCTTTCTTTAAATTAAACAGACAGCTACGTGTCCATGGCTCTAGGAAGCTCGTCCAGGTCTCTGTGATGTCTTCGTTTTCGTTTCTTCTTCATTTCCTGCATGTGCTTCCACTTGGGGCCGCCCTTGTTTCGCTGTCTCCGCTTCTCCCGGTACCACATCTGTTCGCAGTACTGGTCGAGGCTGAAGTTTGGGCTGCTAAGGATTTGGATGTAGTCTTTGTATCTCAACCGTGACTCTGCCAACAGATCCTTGACCTGCCCCTCCTCGTGCTCTGCCCTCTGGGTGTTTTCCATCTGTTCATTCTCAATGACATTCAAAGTCAGCTTCACTATGGTGTGGATAAAAGTGTGTTCCTGTGCTTTGCAGTAATACATCCCAGCGTCCTTCTTCTGCAGACTTCGAATCAGTAGCCCGTACTCTGTTTTGATGATCCTTTCATCAGGTTTCAACTGCAGAATTGGAAAAATGTAGGTAATAAATGAAAAACAGAGAGGGCCGTGAGCAAAGGAACAGAGGCCACACAGTTTTACTTAGATGAACCTGAGAGATCAATCCCCATCTCTGTCATTGAGCACAATATTATCAGCCATAGATGAAGAGAGTAAAAAAAAAAAAAAAAATTCCACTAAAGTAACAGCCCCCAAACATGCATGTTTGCCTCTCATTATTATCTAACTAAACCTTTGGAATATAGTTAATTTTTCTCCCAGTCTACAGATAGGAATGAAAAGCTAGAAAAACCACTGAAGTAAAACCGGAAACTATCAACTAACTGTCTTTACAGAGATTTCAGATACCAAGTAGTATACTAAGAACACCAATTGGTATTTAAATTTCAGAGCTAGAACTGGACATGGACAGCCTTTGTGCAGAAAAAGAGCTTTTAGGGCATACTACTACCTGTAATGGAGAAATAGAACTACGATTGCAAAAGGAATTTACTCTCTTTTCTGGATATCACCCAGTAAGCGAGCTGAATATCATGTGGAGACTGTAAGTGGTGACTTGTTAAAAGTCTAATGGAAAAGCATGGATACAGCTTTCTGGATGTTTGAGCTGTAACTGAGTAGGACCATAGTCAGACGGTTAGCAACATTTAAAGCTGAATTTCCCTTTTTACTATGGATTGAATGTTGATACTGTGTGTACATGTGATACTTGAGATTATGACATTTGTGGAAATATTTGCCATACCTTGGTATACTATAACGTAGTAATGTGATTTCAAGTGTGAGAAAACTCAATGAACAAAAAGAACCCCTCTTGAAATGTGATGCTCTTTACCCTTTGAAGCAAGAGTACTGAAAGACAATTCAAACATTTGAGCTTGCCTGGCCCACAGGCTAGTGTGAAGAGCAAACCTATCTTCCATAAAGCTGGAGGCCTGTTTAGCCACACCAGAGCCCTGTTTCATGTGGGATATTGTTGAGTGTCTTGGCATTAAGTAGAATAACAACAACAACAACAAAGAAGTCTGGAAGATTTCCCAGTTTACACATCTGCCCCTGTATTGTAGACTTTCAGTCGATGGAAATCAAGGAGGCATAAAGACAGCTAAATTCAATTTATTCACAGTGGGTGGACTCGACTCCGCATCTTTATGTGAAAAATATGTAGGAAAAAATTCCTCCAATTCTGGAAATATGAGAAAAGGAAAAGAAACATCTCTGGCTACCGGCCCAGTTAACTAACCACCCTCTATGCCAGAGAAATGCAGCTGGTGGGGTACCACTCGAGGCCAAAGGCAGGTCACAGCGCAGATCCCTGGTTAATGAGGCTGAATGGTCTCCAGCCTGCCTTCCTCCTAGGCTGAATCCACACCATCGGGGTTTTGTTTGTTTGTTTCCCTTAACTTTCCCCATTTGGTGATTTGGGTGTGTACTATTTTTTTTTTTTTTTTTTAGAATGGATTTATTCTAAAGGCCCAAGCATTTTAAAATCCTGTTGTAATAACACGCTAATGTTGAATTCACTTACATTCTCAGAGATTTGGGGACCCTCATGCCTAAAATAAATGTGAACTTGAATTGGTAGGATTCTCAAGGGCCAATCTTAAACAGAAATATCAAACTCAAATTTAACACACTACATATACCTTTTCCTTTAAATAATTTTATTGTATGAATTATTCTTTAAATTTTAAATACATCTTAGATCACAAAACTCTGACCCCACAGACGAGGATCTGGTCTTTATCGGCAGACTCTGCTTCCTATGATTACTCATTTATCTTCCCTGATTGGTCTTCCATTTATCAAGTTGGTGACATAGCATATGGTGTATTTGGGAGGTTAAAAGTAAAGCTCTCTGAAGGTTAAAGTGTGAAGTATTATTAGCAACATTATAGACTACTGCCGTGTTACGGGAGAGCTGGAGAGGTGATGTTCTGAAGCCTTTATTTTTTCTTTATTTTTTTCAGTTCTTTATTTTTTATTTTATTTTTTAAATTTTATTTTATTATGTTATGTTAATCACCATACATTACATCATTGGTTTTTGATGTAGTGTTCCATGATTCATTGAAGCCTTTATTTTTGTAAGTCTCCTAATAGAAAATCGCGCGTGGTTATTAGCATGACAATCAAAGTGGGTGACTTCAGTTCCAGTTCATCTCTAGATTTCCTTTCCATCACTGGGGCTCTTGCTAATGCTTAAACTGCACTTCATGTGGCTTTTAGAGATTGTCACAGCTCTGACTCACTACTTTTTATTGTTTTCTTTAATCTCCTGACAGGAAGAAATTATGACTTTGATTTCGCACACATTATGTAACACTTCATCATTATCTTTGCTATTCTCTTTCTGTATCCTGTTTATCTGTTTTACTCTGAAGTCCGGCTCCCCTTCCCACCTTCCCAGACTATGTCCATCGCTATAGGACTCAGAGTTTCATGAACACCTAGCATCTCCTTACTCCCCTGCGGTCCTTCCCTTTTCCTTTCTTCCGTGGAACGCTTAGTTTTTCTTTGTCTTTGGACCCATAGATATAAAACTTGCTTTAATAAATTTCTTTCTGGATTTATCTAATGTTTATTTGATCACTTCAGTGTTTTTTGTTTCTGAATCTTCAAAAACAGGTGTTGACTGAAATCATATCTCTAATAAAATACAGTTGGGATTGATATATTTTCCTAGGATTTTTATTTTTGCGATTTAGAGACAGGAATCTGCACCGCCCAAATTAAGCACTGATTAATGTTGGCCTACTTTACATTCCCATTCTCTGTGCTGCTTTCATTCCATGCTGGAAGAGGATGCATTACGCAGACTGTATCTGGACAGTGACATCTCAGCACAGTCCATTTAGAAAATTCAGCTCCTTTACAAAGAGATAATGTAATCTCTGGCCACTGATTTAAACTCATGGAATTTTCTCCACTCTAAAAGTGATAAGTAAAAACCGCTCAGCTAAATCAAAACCATGCTTGAACTGGGGTTGACTATTCATGTGCCTAATGTGAACAAGGATAACATATTTGGCATTATTAAATGTAGATCTTCAGTGAAGGGCAATTCATTTAAAATGAAAAGAGTAACGTGGAGAGGGACAAAGGACATTTAGGTACTAAGCAGCAGGTAAAGGTCGGGGACTCTGCTCTCCGATAATAGCAGCCTAATGGTAATTCCTTTGCAGATAATTCACCTGTCAGTTCCCTCATAGCTAAAGCATTGCATGTGTCTTGGAAGTGACTAGGCCTTCAAGAATATCTCTTCTCTGCAACAAACATAGAAGGAAGACTTATTTAAAAGTAGTGCAGAGGCAACTCCTTATTTAAAAGAAAAGAAAAATTGAATATATACATATTTAACCCCTAGATTAATTTGGTATCCTCAAGTAAGTGTAAAGAGAAAATGTAAACTGCAATGGTAATAATAACATCATAAAGTAACTAGAAAAATACACATTTTCTGTTTCATCAGGGAAGGAGTTTCTAAGCATAATAAGTGAGAAATCATAGGGATATAAATCTATAGATTTGTCTATATAAAATATAAAACTCATTTTGTGAGGAACAAAAAAATTTAGAGACATAAAACATAATAAGTCACTTCTAATATGTATAACATTAGATTGTTGACATCGATAATATATAAAAGGCTTGTGAAAATCATTTTTAAATGAATACTTCAATGTAAACTAAGCAAACGATGGGTAAAGCACTTCACTAAACACAACTGAAATCAACAGCCAAGAAACATGACAAGGTAAAGTCACATCCACTAATTTTCAAAGAGATAGATATTTACAGGGGCACTTGGGTGGCACAGTTGGTTAAGCGTCCAACTCTTGTTCCGGGTCAGGTCGTGAGCTGAGAGTTGTGAGATGGAGCCCTGTGTCGGCCCCGCACTCAACACGGAGTCTGCTTAAGACACTCTCTACCTCTGCCCTTCCCCTCCGCCTGCTCAAATAAATAAATAGATCTTTAAAAAAAATATTTACATAACATGTTTGCATAATACGACATTTTTCATATCAAACTAGTAAGGATGTTCTTAAATTGTAATACACCATTTTGCCTCAGGAGTTCAGAAAAAATACTAATGTGGTGATTTTGATGAGAAATTAGCAACATACAGTTGTTTATCAAAAGCCATAAAGATAATTAAAGCCTTTCACTCAGTTATTTTACCTCAAAAGATTTATCCTAAGAAAGCATATAGGAAAGCAGAGGAAGATTTAGATATCAAGAAGTTGACTACTTTTTTTTAAGAGGAAACCTGTTATTTAAATAACATGGAATAATCATGGATGACTGTGGCATCAGGGTAGCGAGTATAAGAGACAGGAAAAATATGGTATTACAATTGAATGATAAGGAAAATGCTCACAGTGTAATGGTTAGTGGAAAAAAAGCTGGAATAGACATCATTAGAGGCCTCATAATCCTTTACGTGTCACTATATTTTCAAAACTATTTATATTGCTTTTATAATAGAAAGAACAACAATAAAACAAGGACCTACAGAGAGAAAAATACAAATATTTGAAGATGTTTTAAAAATAATTGTTAAAAGCCACACACACACACAAATACTACCACAATGGCATAAGGTATTGACTCTTCTAGTCATTCAGACCCCAAAAGTACAACAGAAGCTCAGGGACTGCCGATTAACTTGCTACTTACAGCACAAACACCATCAGTTTCAAGAATAGCTTTATAAGGAAGTCAGCAGATAAGTGACTCATGACCTCTCCAATAGCACCCAACTGTGAAACAGCTCAGTAAGGAAATGTTCTCCTCCTGGCAGAGAATAAGCTGGTGACAGGCTCTGTGCCACAGGAGATTCTAGTCCCTCTCACAGGCTTTTTTTCAGTGGGGGAAAGATTCCAAACTGTGACCTTCTTGGTAAGGAGCAGAAGGTAGCCTGCTGGGAAAAGTGCTTCAAATCTAGTCTGGATCTTTCCCCTTTCCTCAGCTCAGGAAGCAGGATCGCATATCCTGGACAATGTGTAACTACCTACTTACAAAGGTAGATGAAAATACCAGTTGGAATATTATAGCTAGGATGCTCTGAAGTAAAATACACTATTTCTGCTCCATTAAAATTCATGGAGCATGGTACCACCATGACTAGGTGATACACTCTTAAAAGGTACATTAAAGTAATTCATTGCCTTTTCAGGAAGATAAAAGATGTGAATGCAAACATGAATAGGCAAATGTATATACCTATAACTTGGGGTAAGAGATTATCCCAAGCAGAGTACCATATTTTTTTTTAAAAGTCATTAAATTTGCCATGGAAGAAACATAATTATTAAAGAATAATGTTTAGCTGAGGAGGGGTTATCAAAATTTATTGACTACAAAATTAAAATACTAGTTTGGGACGTTTAAAAGTAAATATTGCAGGGGCGCCTGGGTGGCTCAGTCGTTAAGTGTCTGCCTTCGGCTCAGGTCATGATCCCGGGGTCCTGGGATCAAGCCCCGCATCGGGCTCCTTGCTCCGTGGGAAGCCTGCTTCTCCCTCTCCCACTCCCCCTGCTTGTGTTCCCTCTCTCGCTGTGTCTCTCTCTGTCAAATAAATAAATAAAATCTTAAAAAAAATAAAAAATAAATATTGCAATGTAACTAAATATTTGCATGTTAAAAAAATTCAGAAAACATTCCTCCTGTATTTCTTTGATAAAAGGTTAATGCTTTATGTTTCAAAGTTACATAATTACTTCCAGGTCAGATAATACTTTAATATACACTGGGGAAAAAGGGGCCCGTAAAATAAATCCATATTTACCATAAATATGGATATGCCATAATCTTAGAATTTATGGACGTCAGTAATGATGAAGAATCAAGTTTTATTGGAGAAATCTGACATAACAAACATTGGAGTATTCCCTTGGTATTAACTATGTAAAGAGTCAATATTTTATTTTATTATTATTATTTTTAAAAAGACTTTATTTATTTATTTGACAGAGAGAGACACAGCGAGAGAGGGAACACAAGCAGGGGGAGTGGGAGAGGGAGAAGCAGATTTCCCGTTGAGCAGGGAGCCGGATGCGGGGCTCGATCCCAGGACCCTGGGATCATGACTTGAGCCGAAGGCAGATGCTTAACGACTGAGCCACCCAGGTGCCCCAGGAGTCAATATTTTAATTAAAAAAATTGTTCTCAAAGATTTCAGATGAAAAGAAAGATCTTACCACCTTAATGTAATGGTGGAACACATCTTTACATCAATTTCTTATGATAAAATTTGGTCCTTCTACTGCAAGGCTTCTCAAACTCAGCACTACTGAGATTTGGGGCAAGAGAATTCTTTATTGTGAGGGATTGTGAACTGAAGAATGTTTAGCATCATCCCTGACCTCTACCCACGAGATGCCAAGAGCACCCTCCACCTCCCCCCACCCCAGCTGTGATAACCAAGAATGTCTCTAGATATTGCCAGATGTGGACAGTGTAGCAGCAAAATCTCCTACGGTTGAAAACCACTATTTTATACTAATGTCTGACTGCTTGCATAAATTATTTTATTTTTTTTTAAATATTTTATTTGTTTATTCAAGAGAAGAAAGACAGAGAGCGAGAGCATGAGTGGGGATGGCAGGGGAGGAACAGAGGGAGAGGGAAAAGCAGATTCCCCGCTGAGCAGGGAGCCTAAAGCGGCGCTCCATCCCAGGACCCCAAGATCACGACCTGAACTGAAGGAAGACACTTAACTGGCTGAGCCACCCAGGTATCCTTTAAATGTTTATAGACTTATCAAGGAGGTTGTATTTTAGAGCATTCGGTCGGCCTGTTTATATGACAGAGAAACTGAGTGTTAGAGAAGTTACAACCTGCTCATAAATCCTCAGACATCAACTGAACATGTGATCAGTGCTAATTCGTATTTCACACATCTTCCTGATAGAGAGTATCTGCAATTTTATATACGTATTTTACATTTGTAAATAATCCTCTGCTTTGAAATTCACATTCTCCTCTGTATTTTCTCATTTTATTTTCATAATAACTTGTGTATTTATTTTGTTCACGTTAGAAAATTCTGGCCCATGCAGACTCAGTGATATTATCAAAGGACCTAGGACAGGGATTCAATTGAACATCTAATTCCAAATCCTGAGTTCATTGGATTACTCATTACAGTGTCCTCAGTTTAATATTGGGAATATTAGAACTCTATACTGAGTTTCGCTGGTTTCTCTTAGGCACTGAAAGAGAAAAATAAAAACCCTGCCAATTACCCTTTGTTTCATGGCACTCAAATAATAAATACAGGATTTCTCAGGCTACCCAAAATTGTCCCATTAAGTTCAGTAACATACTTAACCTATCTACCTCACAAAATTTCTGTGATTGTTTCAACCCCTATGTATGTCCTAGAAAGACTGAAACAGAAAAAGTCAAAAGATAAAGGGAACATCCACGTTACTTTTCCCTCTGTTGATTTAATTTTAATACATAAGAGTGAAAAGGTACATGTCCAGCTAGTTATCCAACTTGTTCATATTATATGATAAAGATAGATCTTTCTGTTGATACATGTATTCAACCTGCTTTATGATATAAGTTAAACACAATATGAGTTAAAATTTAGTCCTTATCCTACTGTGGGGGAAAATACTGTGTTCTTATTTTTAATCAGGGAATTGTTCTAAAATATAGACAATCTATGAGAATGAAAATTTGAAAAACATTATGTAAATTTCTTATAAAAATTCAATCTGCTTTTAAATATACTTTATTAATGTATTTGTAATAAGTTGTCCTATTTTTATCTCAAATGCATTAAGTTTCATGTTAGTGAGTATAAACTGTTATTTTCCTTTTTATCAAATAGTGATGAGAGCACTGTATGGCACTGAACATTGGACATCTCTCTCAACCAAAACTTGATTTAACTTTAACACTCCCTCAAGGTGGTCATTCTTTGATGACTATAACTCACCTCCTCTCGATGCTCATCTCCTGACCGCTGGATATACCACTTAATAGATGCTTGTTGGGATTTAGGTATACATTCCAGAAAGGTTGAATTAAATTCAATGCCAAAAATCACCTTTTCATCAGCAGTTTCATGACTAATGCCTGGAACGCAAACATGGAATAGAAGATTAACCTTGACCTTATTTTAAAAGCAATGGGAAAATAGACTGATTTAGAACAGATGCTATGGGGGAAAGATTCATTTTACATTATTAAAGAGAGAGGAAATTCATGATATGATATTGTTACCTAAGAGTCAAATATTATCTAATAGATTGACTTTTAAAACTCTATTCCTGCATTGCAATGTTTACCCTTACATGAATATATTAACTATTTGCAACTGTTTTTTTTTTTAAATAAGAATTCATAAGACCTAACTCTAAACATTGAATCACTTTCTCTGAGCTGAACTGAATAAAACTTTAGTGTCTTTTAATGCTTCACACGTTTTAATTTGTATAAAATATAACCAATTTAGTGGATAGTTCCAGAAGAGGAGTTTACTTCATCTTTTAAGAGAAATTCTATCATGAATTGATCCACAGAGCTGACCATATAACATTAAGACATTTTAATACCAACAAAGTAAGTACAATGGTCTGTACTTGATAAACTTCTATAAAGATGATATTGAGCTAGATGCTCTAATACTCCGAATGTGGACCTTATCCGTATTATCTACCAAAAAACAGTTCTCTTTTATTCAAAGAGGGGTACTTAAGCCCAACATGCATTTGCTATAAGATAGTTAATGGGATGCTAAAGGAACAGTGTCTCAGACACCTTATTCTCGTAAATCAACTGCAGCATCTGAAATACATTCCATTCAGAGTAGCCAAAGGCTGTGTCCCATGTGTGATCTAAGATCTGTAGCTCAAATTTGATCAAATAAAAAATGACGGCTGTTCAGCCTGGCCCAAACATGCACTTTTTCATCATATATTCAGAAGTCTCAAATCTGCAGATGGGCCTACTTAGCATTTTAGGCATAAACGAAGAGTAAGGCTTACAGGACTTTTGTGAATCCTAAATGTAAGCACACAAAATTATCAGCAAATGGCATGAATGCACATTTATCCAATACTTAGACTTTCCTTTGAAGAAACTTCTTTTGAACTTGTTTGTGTTTTACCAGCAATGATTAAGTCAGGCGTGTTGACACCATTATGAATTAACCTCATCTCATTTTCAAAATGTGTAAATTCCATTTGAAACTTGTAAGATATCCATTATCCCTGCCAATTCAACAGATTATATCTATGATTTTCACAGTTAATAAATTCCTAATGCACAGAAAGATCGCCAGTGCCAATCGTGGAAGAGAAAGACATGCATTATTTCATAGTAACAGATGCCATTCTCCTGAGAAAAAGGAGTTTGTGAACAAAGCAGGGAGCTTGCAGGCTGATTGTCAGGTGATGGGGCAAGGGCTGGGGAGAAGCTAAATTAGACTGATTTAACCAAAGAATCGGTCAAGTTAGTAAAAGATAAATAAGCAAAATTAACGAGAAAAGTGAAATAGCTGATTGTACAGAATCCTTTTTCAAATCAGTAAAAACAGTGACCCTTTGACACAAAGTCATTCCTATGTCAGTTTGACAGGAAATTCATTTATTGTTGTCACCAGTAATTTTTGTTTCATTTCTGAGTTTTAAATTTCCTATTTTTTAACTATCTCATTTACAATTGTATCAAAACTTAACTAAGGAGGCGAAACACCTGCACACTAAGAACTATAAGGAATTCATGAAAGAAACTGAATAAGGCACAAGTAAATGAAAAGGTATTTCATGCTCATGGATTAAAAGAATTAATATTGTCAAATGTCCATACTACTCAAAGCAATCTACAGGTTCAATGCAATCACGATCAAAATTCCAATGACATTTTTCACAGAAAAATAAACAATCCTAAAATTTGTATGGAACCATAAAAGACTCCAAATAGCCAAAGCAATCTTTAAGAAAGAAGAACAAAGTTGGAGGCATCACATTCCCTGATTCCAAACCATATTATAAAACTATAGTAATTAAAACAGTATGGTATTGTCATAAAAATAGACACAGATCAATGGAACATAATAGAGAGCCCAGGAATCAACCCACACATAGATAGTCAATTAGTTCACAACAAAGGAGTCAAGATTATACAATAGGGAAAGGACAGTCTCTTTCACAAATGGTGTTGGGAAAACTGGACAGCCACATGTCAAAAAACGAAACTGGACCACTATCTTACACCATACACAAAAATTAACTCAAAATGGATTTTAGTCTTAAATGTAAGACTTAAAACCATAAAACTCCTAGAAGAAAACACAGGCAGTAACCTCCTTGACATCGATCCTACTGATGATATTTTTAATTTGATGCCAGAGCACAAGCAACACAAACAAAAATAAACAAGTAGGACTACATCAAACTAAAAAGCTTTTGCACAACAAAGAATGTTATCAACAAAATGAAATGTCAACCGACTAAGTGGGAGAAGATACTTGCAAATCATATAAGGGCTTAATATCAAAAACATATAAACAATTCATACAACTCAATAGCAAAACTCCCTAAGTAATCCAATCAAAAAATGAGCAGGGGAACTGAATAAACATTTTTCCAAAGAAAACATAACAGATGGCTAACAGGTACATGAAAAGATACTCAACATCACTCGTCATCAGGGAAATGCAAATCAAAATCACAGTGAGATATCACCTCATATCTGTCAGACTGGCTATTGTCTAAAAGACAAGAAATAACAAGTGTTGGCGAGGATGTGGAGAAAAGCAAACACTTGTGCACTGTTGGTGGGAATGTAAATTAGTGCACCCACTATGGAAAGCAGATTAGACGTTCCTCAAAAAATTATAAATGTAACTAACATATGATCTAGCAATTCCATTTCTAGGTATTAACCTGAAAAAAAAAATAAAAACACTAACTTGAAAAGCTATATCGCCACATGTTCACTGCAGCATTTTTTACTATAGCCAAGATATGAAAACAACGGAAGGTGCCATCAAGGATGAATGGATAAAGAAGATGTGGTATATATCTACACAATGGAATATTTTTCTGTCATGAAAAAGAAGAAAATCTTGCTTTTTGTGACAACATGGATGGGTCTTGAGGACATTAGGCTAAGTGAAGTAAGTCACAGAGAGAAAAATACCACATGATCTCCCTTATATGCAGAATCTTAAAAAAAGCAAAAAAAAAAAAAAAAAAAAAAAAGCTCATAAATCCAGAGAACAGATTGGTGGATACCCAAGGTGGGAGATGGAAGGTGGGTAAAATGGGTGAAGGGGGTCAAAAGGTACAAACTTCCAGTTATAAATAAGTCCCAGAGATGTAATATACAGCATGATGACTGTAGTTAATTATACGGTATTGCACATTTGAAAGTTGCAAAGAGAGTACCTCTTAAAGGTTCTCATCACAAGAAAACATTTTTTTTTGCAACTATGTGTTGTGATGTATGCTAACTATACCTACTGTGATTGTTTCACAATGTATACAAATATCGAATCATTATTGTTACATACTTAAAACTAATATAATGTTATATGTCAATTATAACTTAACAAAAAAAAATCCTTAAGATTGCAAATACTTTAGTATTTGAATTTAGTATTTGATTCTACTTGAATCCCCAGAGTTGATTCTCTGTTTCTGGCTTCTCCTATACAGGGGTCAATTCTATTTTTTAAACAATGATTTATCTTAGAAATATGAAATAACTCCTTATAACCTGCAGGACAAACATAAACTCACAAACTTAGCCCAACGTATGTGAGGTCTTTCTGATTTTAATTATTGGTGCTTCATCTACTTTAAAATTTGTCTTTCCTCTCTTAGTGCAGCTCGAATGCCATCCAGCTAAGTATCCTTCCCTTTACCCATGCATTACACAAACATTCTTGTGTGCCTACAACACAGTATATATTCCAGTGACAGAGACAAAGTCATCAAGTGAATGAAATAGATAAAGAATATAGTATTTGGCACTATTGTGCACTACAAATAAGAATAAAGCCGATTAGAGAGTAAGAGGTAGAACGGGGAGAAAGGTATTTCAGATAGGATGGTCAAAAGAGGTGTCTGTGAGAAATTAACATGTTAAACATAAAATTAAATGGCGTGAAGATGGAGCTACTTGCAGGAAAGAGTTCTTTAGGTACAGAGGAAACAAATGCAAACCTAACTGCCACAGGAACCAGCCTGGGGCTTTTGAAAAAGAGAAAGCCAGTGAGTGAGCCATGTGACTGTGACGAGAGAGGCTCAGAGCATGTACCAGATCAAGCAGAGTCTGTAGGCCATGCTGTGGATTTTTTTCTAACTGTTCTCAGAAGCTAGTGAGAGATTTTGAGTATGGGAATGATGTGATCTAGCTGAAGTTTTTGAAAAGGTTATTCAGGCTACCAAGTGGGACAGAGATTGACCAGGGACAAGCATGGAAGCAGGAGAACCAGATAAACAGCTCCTGGAGAGGTATGGTGGTGGCTTCGGTTAAGTGGACCTATACGGAGGGGATAAGAAGTAGGTGCAGTTGCGACCATAAGGACTTATTGAGAGGTTGGTACTAGGATGTGAAAGGAAGAGAAAAATAAAAAGATGACGCCTAGCTGCTTTTTTCCCCTAAACAGTTGGGTGAATGGGGGTGCTATTTATTAATATGGGAAAGTCTGCAGAACAATGAAGTCTGCAGGAAAAGACACCACAAATTCTTTCTCAGATATAATTTGGGATGCTTATTAGGCATCTAAGAGGAGCTCTTGGCTGCGCATACAAGTCATACAAATCTGGCACACAGGAGAGGGTTTGGAACTGGACTCAGAACTGGGGAGCGAATTGCCTCTGATCATATTGAAATTGATGGTGTTAGGCAGTGAAGAGGCAGAGGTTTT
>NC_138380.1:70518974-70590624 GCF_054177405.1 Leptonychotes weddellii | reverse complement strand
ATTATTTGTTTCAGAGGTACAGATCTGTGATTCAACAGTCTTACACAATTCACAGCGCTCACCATAGCACATACCCTCCCTGATGTCTATCACCCAGCCACCCCATCCCTCCCACCCCCTACCACTCATATCAGTGAGATCATATGATACATGTCTTTCTCTGATTGACTTATTTCGCTTAGCATAATAGAGAATATATTTTACTGTTTTTTAAGTTCACTGCCTGCTCCCTCCCCAACACAACTTGAACAGAAGTTCCACGGATGCGCGGGTTGTTTTCTTTATTTATTGTGGGTGTATCCGCAATACCTACAATGGTTCCTGATAAATCTCACGTGCACAAATGAAAAACCGTATCAGAGCACACAGTAACAATTGCTAAATAAAACCCTGGCGTGACAGGGAGTCTCCCACACATTAAAACGGGGAGTCGAACATACGATGTTGGACCTGAGCTTATTTTTCAGAAGAGTGAAATTATGAATGATAAATAATTGTTTTTAAACTACAAAACTTTTAGGCCACCAGTTATAGACTATGAAGTTTGGGTTGTTTATTCAGTGCGGGGGCCGTCACTAACAGTGTGATAAGGCAGTTTCCTTCCTCCAGTTGAGTGCGCGCGTGTGTGCGCACACATATGTGTGTGTGTGCACACGCGCAGGCATGCACACACACTTTCTGTCTGAAGGTAGAGCTTGACAGTGGAACACAACCAAAGCTTTGGAATATATACTCTTACAGGTTCTTTTCTCTGTTATCAGACTCGACAGAAGTCCTCTCTATTCTCCACTCTGTCCCGTTCGTACTCAGGCTCTCAAAATCTTCTATGAAACTTTCTCTGAACAATGCAGCCTCTGGTGATCACTCTCTTTGTTAAACTCCCATTTCACTAATTGTGCTTTATGACATCTCCCCAAAGAATCTTAAGCTCTCGAAGGAGTTGCTTTGTCCCAAAATGTCCCCAGGACAATTATATGCACATGGAAATCACTTACTAAACATTTACTGATTGAATGAAACCATGAATTAAAACACGAATTCAAATAATGCATAGGCTAACTTTCTAACAAGTGCCTACATGCTCATCAGACTTTTCTGGGAGGATCTCCGAGTTTACCCTAAATGTCCATATGTTTTGGACTATATCCTGTTTTATCTTTATTAGCAGTTTTTAAACTTTACAAGAATGGATAAGGCAGTAAAAAGTACAAAAAAAAAAAAGGACAGGAATTTTAAAAGACATATGAAACAAATAATGATATAACAAAGGATTATTCACTTAGGCATGTAGACAGGGGGTTGATTTATAAAATCTCCTGTTGCTTTTCCAGAACATACACATTATATCAAATAAGAGCTTCCTATATAATAGATATTTTAAGTCATATAATAAAAAGACACACAAAGACTAGGCTTAAAATTTTAAATGGGAAAAAAGCATATTAAAGCTATACTTACTGTCTTCTATGTCCCAGCACTGGGTGATTGGGTCTCCATACTTTACATCTTGCCGTCTAGCTCGCCTATGGAAAAGGGATTAAATGGTTTAGAACATCAGGCGTGAGAGCCAGATTATATAAACTCTGCCTCTAACACCGATAACAGTGGCAGAAGCAGAACTATGTTTGTCTTACTGCTCAGCTTAAATACAGGGCAATATTCCCATCACTCTAACCTTAATTCAAATACTACTAACAATAGAGTCTTAACAGAGTGAATCCTGTTTTGGAAATAAGTTGACTTGAATTTTATTTAACTCCTCTGACTTTTGACAAATTATTCAGTAGAACAGGTTGACTATAAATATAATCCTGGTTTCAGACCCATCCAACAGGGACAACTCTCCCTACTCTCTTTTTTTTCAATCAGTCAGTGGGAAAGTAGTAAGATATAAGAGCTTTAGTTAGTGGGTAGGAAAGTAAACACAAATACACAACTCCTCACCATAGGAAGATTCATTATTACATAGATTTGATTAAGCAACAAGTTAAATATTGTCACCACAAATGGAAGTACAAGTCTGATATGGCAGGAATGGCTCAAAGTCACTCCTGTCTGCTGAGAGCTTGTTCACATTGTTTTTCCAAGGGTAGAGATAATGATAATAATAAATAATGGTGTTGTGCATTATTGTTACATCTGTTCCTTAAGAGAAAACAGTAGCTATTGCTTAAAAAAAGAAAAAGCTGCTAGATCAAAATTAAAGAAGTCTTAATCTCTTATAGCATATTCTCATTTGCTTTAGCTATTTTAAGTTGGCACTTCAGCAACTATAAAAGTCACAGTAAACTCTGCAATATCTAGGGTGTTCCTTAAGGGCAGTGCTGACCAGGTGATAACCCCATACAAGATTCATCTATCATATACATTTTTTTGGCTCACGTGCACGTTATGTTAAGGTAAGGGAAAATATCACAGTGGCATGTCTGCAAGATCAGAGATACAGTCTTGGGAAATGTAAGAAGAAAAATTATGATGGTATAAGGTGCATAAGGTCAAGAATGTTTTTAAATCTTGGCTTCTTGAGAAACAGGGTCGATTCGTCAAACTGAAGGTTCATTACCAACTAATGAGCACTCTTGTTTTTTAGCTCTAGAAAAGAAAAATATTCCCCAAGGACTCACTATCATAAGTATATTCTTAGCCAAAAACTATAATAAAATATTGGGTTTTTTTACTTTCGACTTGTAATAATAGTATCTCTCCATTCATATCTAATGAAGAAATTTCAGGGAATATAAAATATCTCAAGCAGCATCTGCTATTGTACTCTACATTCAATCTGTGATTCCTGGAATTTGAAATTTGACTGATTTGTCAAACAAGAAACAAGTGTTGTATGCACTAGTGGGACTAAACTATATATTCACCTGTTACCATCGTATTTTGTTAATACAGACCTAAAGATTAAAAAAAAAATACCATATACAATTTGCTGACATTTTACCTGGAGGAAAAATACACTTTGAACAATACTATAGGAAAAAAAAGTTACTAAAATACACATTTAAAAAATTATTATCATTATATATTTAGCCAGTATCAGTCATGTTGATGGCATTCAGGTTCATTCCAATTATTTCGCTATTGAAAACAGTGCTGAAACTGGATCAGTGCTTGAATGACTTTGTGGTGCTTTTGCCCATGTGTGTCTAGAAGAAATTTCTAGCTGGGTGTTGTTGGCTCAAAATAGGATGATTTTTAAGAGCACATAAAGCAATGAACAGCAAACAGCAGGGCAACATTTTGACATTTAAAGTATATCTGAGTGGCAGAAGCTGACCAAGTTAAAGTTACTGTAGTAAAAATAAAATTGCACCCAGTCACTGGGATGTGCTGTGGGCTGTATATAATCCACACTTTCACAAACACATATATTCATACATTGTTTGCAAAACAGTAAGGCAAAGTATATACATATTTAAAAATAAGGGAAGAAGGGAGGAATGAAAGCAAGGGCAAAGTAGTCGAGGAAAACAAACCTGTAATAGTATTTAACATAGATGAGGGAAAAGAATATAAACAATTTATCTGAACTTTTAAAGTCCCCCATTTCAGAGCTTCAGAACACTCTATTTTATCCTCCTTCAACACTGAGTTTTATGCACACGTGTAAAACAACACTGAATTGTAATAGTCTTAAAGCAGACCATGGTTTGCAATCTATTTTCTCTTTAAACTCTGACAAGGTATTCGTGTGAGATATTCACTGTGTAGAAAAGAAGGCTATCCCTTAACTCACTGTGCCTCTTACCTCTTTGAAGTGGGTGCGTATCGAGAGCATGCATTTCCATCCCAGGCACAGTAGGGGTCTCTGGCCAGACAACAGTCTGCACAGGCTTTCCCATACGTGTCGCATCTGTGCAAGGAGAGCTGAACCAACCCATCGCGGGAGCCAATGTACAATTGTTGCTACAAATCATGCAAGACAAATGAATTGGAAGCATCTTTCAGACTAGTCTTAAAAACTTCCCTTTCTTGAATACCACACCACAGACCTCAGTCAGTCTCGTCAAGTGTCCCTTATACAGAATGTAAGCACTTGTGCAGAAACATAACAAAGAGTAAGGTAAGTCAATCACTTCTACTCCTGGCAGGATGGGGGTTGGATGATGTTGACACTGGAATGGACAGTGCTCTAGAGCTAGAATAACCTTGGCTGTAATTTAAGAAGGTCAAAAACCAGCTGTTAGACTGAGGAATTAAGACGTCAAATTCTTTCTCAATGGTTGAAAATACGCTTTGGTAGATTATATCAAGCACAGATGCTTTAGGCAACACTGATGGTCTTCCTCTGCTGTGGCTTCCTCCATGAGAGATGACTGAAAAAGGATTTATAAAACTTTCTTGTGGTTTGAACCATCTCACTTGCTAATGAAGTATTTACTGATCCCTGAAGGAAAATGGGTTATAAGAGGGAGAGAAAATATTTAGTATCGCCGTGAAGAAAGTATTAAGGAGGCTTGAAAGATCACAAATGAAAGGCTGCAGGATAGCACATAAAATCCCATTTTGAAAATAAGTCCTGAAAATGATGCACTGCTCTTTAGATGCATTCACTTAAGTGTATGTGCTGGAGGACGTAGGGAGAGGGATAATATAGTTAAATAAGCCAGAGTCTGTGCCTTGGGGGAACTCATGGTCAACACTCCTGGACCATGTCAAACATTTAACAAAGGGGGAAAACTCGAGAAATAAATATTGACATAAACATCATACATGTACTCAGCCTGCAGAAATCTGTCTTACACCTCTCCAGCCCATGACAATGTCAGTTAGGACTTCCCGGTTGCTAAATGCAATGCCCCCTGTTCAGTATTTGTTTTACTTAAATTCTCTGTGGTGTTTGACGCCAAGAATGACATCTTCTTTGAAACTCGCTTCGCTTTTCCTTGTGCTCCGTCTTTATTCCTGCCTAAGACTTTGGTCTCCTTTGATGATTCCTTTCTTTGCATTAAATGTTAGGTGTCCCCTCTTTTCTATCCTCATTCCTTTGCTGTTCTTATTCTCCAAAGAGTCAGTGGCATCTTGAAAACAACACTGAGGTGCACATACTGATTGCCCTCAATCTAGCCCTGCTACCCTGCCTTGGTGAGAGGCACGTCCCCAGTCACCCAGGACACAAAGGAGGCAGTTGTCCCTGAGTCCCCTCTCTCTCAGTTGGCCACCATATCTATTCCTTTCTCTTACACAGAGCTCCTGACTTCCTTCTCTTCCTCTGCACTGCTTCCGTCACTGTCACCACCTTAGTCTTAATCATTTCTGTCCTGGATTACTTATAGGTGTCCTAGTATTTCCACTGGCTTCCGTCTTGTTTTCAACCCCCGGACTCAGCCACACCACATCGACCTTCCTAAGAGGAAAATCTTATCACAACACATTCCTGCTGAAAATATTTAAAAGTTTTCATTGTCCTTAGATAAACTTTTTAAACCTCTTAGGAGGACATAGAAGAATGCACCTAATCTTGCTCTGTCTTATAATCCCAGATTCATTTCTAGCCTCCTTGCCTCCTGCATACACATACGCCCTTTGCTCTAAGTGTCCACAAACTTACTAGAAGAAGCCATGGTCTCTCGCTCTTCACACCTTTCCAAATGTTCTCCTCCTCCCCTTGACATAGGCTTCCTCATCCCACCCTCTTTGAATTTATCTGGTTAACTGAAACATCCTTCATAGTTTGAGTACATGGTCTTCTTTGTGCTGTCTTCCCCTGCTCCACCTGGCTCCCTCTTAGACTCCCCTGTGTCCCCCCAGTATGTGCTTCCACTATCGCTGTGCATTGTCAGTGTGCTCCCTCTTCATCTCCGGGTTCCACTGTGAGCTTCTGGAAGTTAAGGGCTATGCCATTCATTCATTTCTGTACCCTCCAAGGGCAGTAGTAGACCTTCAAGAACTAAATGTTGAGTGGACAAATTAATGGAAAAGACCAAAGAAGAAACCTGTTTAGATCTTTTCCCTAATAATCTCTGTATCATTACTAGGCATAGTAGATTAAGACAATGTTGGCAAAACCTTATGGTTCAACACATTGTCCCATAACTTTCTTAGCCTAATGCAAGTCTGAACCTCTTGAATCAACGAGGATTTGGAGTATCATATCTGAGAACTGTGGAATCTAATAAATATTATTATTAGCTACCATTTACTTTACACTCACAATGTACCAACTCTCTGTCTAGAATTTTGCATGCAGCATCCATTTATTAGGAGTTGGATTTTATTTCCCTAACTTCACCGTTAAGGAAATTGATTCCAGGAGTCAGATACGAAGTGGAAGGATGGAGGTTGACTCTTGGGCTCTTCGCCACCACAGTCCATAGTCTAACTTTTAGATTCCCTGGTTAAAAATCATTTTTAGTGATTAGGGCTGGTATTCTACATGAATTTCTTATGGCCTTGACAGAAACACATCCTCAAGAGACAAAGAAATTGAGCTCAGTTTTCAAGAGCCAAGGGAAGGGGAGAATATATCATTCACTTAATGGTACTTGGTTCTACTTCTCCTAAAACAAGATTGCCACAGTGGCCTCTAATAGGTTATAAAAGAAACAAATAATCTAGAGCTTTTTATATTATTTAAAATTTAACTTCCAACTTCAATAGATTTTTCCTAAATTGAACTTGAATTCGAGGAACTTGTTGCTTTGGTAGCTAATATTTACACAAAAATTAGAAAGTACCTGCTTCAGAGACAACTCCATGTTCAAGATGATTGATGAGTGCTGAAAAAAGAAGTCAAATGTTAATAAAGATAATCATTAACAGTCTTTTATAGTAGCCAATATGTTGTTTCGTCATGTGCCAAAGATCACTGAAGTAAACTTCAAGGGTCTGTTACACAGGAGGGGAAAAGGATCTTAATGTTTGCTATTTCCTTCCAATGTGTTGTAATTCTACCTTAATAGAAATTATCAAAATAGTTATTTTAAAGTATCTTATTACAGAAAAATTACCTAAATGTATGAAGAAAAACTCTGCATTGAAAATCACTCCCAGTTACCCACAAGGCTTCTCCTTCTAAATCTGCTTATCTTAACTGCTTCCATATAATTCAAACTAGTGTTGACAAGAACATCTCCATAATTATTTATTACCTCGTCCTGCTCTTACTTAGATCAGTAGTTCAAAAACTTGTTCAAGTAGCAGAGTTCTGAAAAGTTATAGTGCTCCTTGTGGATGAGCATATTCTTTATGGAACACTGCAAGCTACTGATGCACATGATTTTGTTATATGAACTAAGGCTAGCTTTATTTGTAGAAATTATGGCTTTGTGCATGCAATATAAAATTAGAAATATGAACACAAAAGCTACCAAACTAAAGGATGGCATGCTTTAAAATTTTTTCATCTACTTATCATCTACCTATTTACTATTCATTCATTTCTCACTGGCCAATATTTTCAAACCGATAAACAGAAGCAGATATCAGAAGTTTAAGAAAATACATAAAAAAGGAAAGGAAGATGTTAAAATGAGAAAGTTCTATCCAGTAACTTTTTTTTTTAAATGAAGAAAACAGATTCATTATTTAATCCTAACAGTGGAATCCGAACAATTCCTCTTGATCACTAACAGTCAATAAGTAAACCTTATTCTAATGTGCCCTAGGTATTGTGGGAGTTTTATTTTTGGCTTCTGGGTTCACACTTATATTTGACATCAGCTTCTCCCTCAGAAACCACCCAAGACTGTTTTTGGTAGATGCCAGATAGCAGATCTTGTTCTAGTTAACTCCTTGACCACTATTATCATCACAATGTAAACAGGATCCTGCGGAACTCAGCTAGTTAATTACCTTGCTTTCCTCCTCATTGAGGGCTCTACTCCATTTTAAGGCAATAGATGTTCACAGGGAAACAGCCCATTTTAACGAACCATCTCAACAAAAATGTTACGAAAGGAACAATGTATTTTTTAAAGGCTCCTCTCAGAAATACAATTTTATTTCTAATGTTATTCTCAGAAAATAATTTTAAACTGTCACTGAGCATCTACAAAGAACACCACAATTCAAATGTACTGTTAAAAGTCAGACATTCCCCAAATCCGGAAAACTATTATTTTAGATCTAGTAACTCCTTAAGGGAATGTAGCATACATAAAGAATGAAGACTTGCATATCATACAACCTTTAAAAAAAAATTCCTTACAAAAAAGCAGGGACGTGTGATTTATACACTCTTCCAGTTTTCTCAAATTCAATTGAGGAAAAATTGAAAAGTAGAATTTATAAAGTAGAAAAGCATCTGGATAGTCAAAGAGACCCCAGGCTTTCATCTACTGTGGCGATTTGTCTGACCATATGCTTAGAGAATAAAGTAATGAGGGGCAATCCCAGGAGCCCTGAATTTAGTGGTATTCTACAGGGAAAGGGGAGTCCCATTCTCGGTTGCTTTTAAAACTTTTTTTCCGTTGCCTAAGGAGAAGGAAAGTAAAGGAGCTAAGTGCACAGACATCTCCAGGAAAAGTGATGATGTATTTAAATATACTGTTCTAGGGCACCTGGGTGGCTCAGTTGGTTAAGCGACTGCCTTCAGCTCAGGTCATGATCCTGGAGTCCTGGGATCGAGTTCCTCATCGGGCTCCCTGCTCGGCAGGGAGTCTGCTTCTCCCTCTGACCCTCCCCCCTCTCATGTGCTCTCTCTCTCTCAAATAAATAAATAAAATCTTTAAAAATAAATAAATAAATAAATAAATATACTGTTCTATACCAAGAGCTGTTAAGTTTCACCATCTCTTCTGTAGCTATGGACTGTCTTACCTTGAATATCTGCAACTCCTCCAATACTACTTCTTCCATATTCCACTTCTCCTTTGAAATGCTGACCACTTTGAGGACTGTCCCAATGTCTGAAAAAATACATGACCTATGATCCTGCTGTTTCTACTTCAGTGTTTGGCTTTAAGTATATGCTTAGCAACATTTATATTGTTCCCCTCATTTTTCTTTCAATGCCTCTCAAGAAGTCAGATTAAATAAAGCATGCAAGAAGGGAAGCTTAGTGGACTGGATTCTCTCCTTCCAAAACATGATAGTTTTTAGCTCATAAAACATATTTATAAAGAAAATATTAAAAGACGTGTACTTGAAGTACATTGTTAGCAAAAGGAATATATAGGTCTCACTTAAATACTGGTTGAAACTATAACTAAAGTGGAATGACCTTTTTGTAACTTAATTTGAAAGGTGAAAATATACTAAAATATATTTTTCTCTCTCTCTCAGTATAAGAAGTATTTAGTTAGTACTTATATCCAACTTACCACGAAAGGTAGGATATATACATTTTTAAATCATGTTAACAAATGATAGAGAAATCACTGAAGCCATCTACATGGGGAAAATTGTAGTGCACTCATCAAACATATTTTATTTACAGAAACCTTATTAATGGGCTAGAAATTGAAGTTTTGTTTAAAATTATTTTAGTTTAATTTAAAAGAGTAACCCAAATTTGAAAGACTATAAACCAAATATTGGCATTTAGTAAAGATGCCTTAAATATAGGATCTTCTATTGCAGTTTCCAAGGTGGCATGCTATTGCAGAAAGACAATCAAAAGAACGTTTTAGAAAAAACAAAAAACAAAAAAAAGCCTCATTTGGAAATTATACAAAATAGATGCTTTTAAATTCTGGCACTGTGGTTGAAGAATATTCACATGTATGGTAATGATCCTATTTGCACAAAGTAGTCTGAATTATTTAACTCTGTTTTTAAATGATTCTAGGATTTTTGAAAAATATTAAATATACATTTTCCAAATGTCATAATTGAAAATCTATCCATCTTATTTACCTTATAATTTTCTCAGCAAAAGTTAGGTAGTACCACCTAGTGGCTGAATAGCATTTACAACACTGGAAATGACCTAGGAATGCTTTGGGTGGGCTCTGCAAATTAAGGGGCAAACTCCTTAGAATTCATGAGAGATTAATTATTTCAAATTTTGTCACTTCAGTAGTAATCTCTACAGTCTTGAAAGCATCACTTCCTTTCCTGGGTCTTGGTATTGCCATCTGCAACATCATCAGGCTTGACAACGAGTATTCCAGAAAGCCCTCTAAGTGTGTGACACACACACTCCCTGATAAACCCTACTTTTGTAAAACGTTTAAAAATAAATAAATAAAACTGTTCTCTAGTTCTGAAAACCTATTTCAATAAAAATGTCCATTTCTTGAAAACCCATTAATTTCTGTTTCTTTATGCAAGGCCTGATTCACTAAATCATACAACATTTATCCACGATGAAGTACTTTTGTCTAAATGATGCATGTTAACTCTACTGCCATTAGAATTCACATGGTATTATTAAATGATACCTTTTTTTTCTTTTTCCTTTTTTTTGAGACAGACTATATAAGCAATATATCTTTTTCTGGAAAAATATTTTTTAATCATTTTATAATTACTGAGTTGACAGACAAAAAAATTAAGTAAAATGGGCTCTAATAATGAAAGTTATACTTAATCCACAAAATTCAAAGACAGGAAAAATGATTTCCAACAAGTTTCTACTTAAAGATTTTTACAAACTGTTGCTTAATTTTTTGAAAAGCATCTTAGTCAGCGATTCTCAAAATTGGGTGAAGGGATCCTTTGAGGGGGCTTATCAAAAATCTCCTTAGAGAGTGGAAAATGTGAAGTTTGAAAAGAAACATTGCTTTGCCATACTTGTTTAATTTTAGTCCATAGTCAATCAACAAATATATGTTGAGCACCTAATCTAAGCAGGTATTTTGTAGTCATAACATACAAATATATTTTGAAATCTCAGATAATACCAAAGGAGGTGGGGAGATATTTATAACTGTCACTTAAAAGCATGTGTTATGTAATGGTAAGAAATACTGACTAGATATTAGCTAATAATTACTCAGCTTGATTTTTACCAACAATCTTTTTGAAGTTTTGCTTTCTTTGTCTAATAGTGAAAAATTCTTTTGGAAGAAAGCATAATCTGGTTCTAGCATACCTGTTCCAAGGAACATTACATCGTATTGACCATCTTCTGCAACAACATGATCCACCACGATCTGGGTCAGTCTGTAATCCACATTGATCCTCTTGAATGTTGGTCCTCCCGCAACTGGGTATACTGATTTAAACATCACAGGGTGCCGCTTGATGAAACTGATGACATCATCCGGAAAATCTCGGGTGGATTTAATCAGTGGATCATAGGTTTTGCTTGGACACTGAAAAGAAATGTGAAGAGGAGTAAAGACATTGTTCATGCACCTGAGGAATTTATACTTACTTATAATAAGGTTTTTAAGACTTACCATTGATAATATTAAAGGAATGGTCAACAGGATCAATATAGAATCACATGCCCTTGTAAATAAAAGCAGTTTACCTTGAATATATTTAAATCCAGTTTTCTCTCTCAAAAATACTTTAATTATTAAAATGGAATATTATTCAGCCATAAAAAAGGAACGGAAGTTTGTCATTTGAGACAACAAGGATGGACCCAGGGGGCATTATGCTATGTGAGATGAGGCAGACAGAGAAAGGTAAATACTGTATGACCTCACTTACATGTGGCATCTTAAAAACAAAAACACCAAATTGATAGATACAAAAAACAGATTGGTGCTTACCAGAAGCAGGGAGTGGGAGGATTGGCAAAATGGGTGAAGGGGGTCAAAAGGTACAAATTTCCAGTTTTAAAATAATCACATCATGGGAATATAGTGGATAGAATGGTGACTAGAGTTAATAACACTGTATTGCATATTTGAAAGTTGCTAAGAGAATATACTTAAAAGTTCTCATCACAAGAAAAAGAATTTTGTAACTATGTATGGTGATGTATGTTAACTGGACTTATTGCATGTTTTTCAAGATATACAAATATCAAATCATCACTTTGCACATCTGAAACTAGTATGTCAATTATACCTCAATTCAAAATTGTATATATTTTAAGTCCTTTATCTATGCCTATTTGGGATTTTGCTTTTGAAATACTCTTTTCAGTTACACTAGCACGAGTGAAAATTTATAATTTCAATTCCAAGGCAATTATCTTTCCTTCCAAAAATTCTGACCTCAGAAAGCTGACTATAAAACCCCATGCTACATGTTTCTGTTGTCTTTTGAACTGTTCTCTTCTTGAATTAACTTTGCATCCCAAAAGACAGCTGTCTCTGTTTGTTGGCAGGTGAAATGGCTAATGGTCATCAAAGAGAACCTAGTAAAACAGATTACCCTTGCTTATTCAGGCTTCCCAAGTTTCTCAAAAACTTTCTAAGTTATACATATTTTTCTATATTTTCTAAAGTTCCCACAGTGAATTTGTTAGGAAGATTACTGTTTCCTAAGAAGATACATGAAATTTGAGTTGAAATAATTATGAAGAAAGTGATCTATAAACATGGGAATATATGAAAAACCATTATTTTCAATTTCTTTTCATTCATTTATGATTGCAGTTTTAAATTAACCCATGATTATTAAAAATTAAATGGAACAAATCACCACATCATAAAAATTACTTATAAAAGAGCTTTAATAGTTTTACACTGTAATTAGTTTTTTTTATAACTGGTGTGAAAATTATGCTGTGAACAATTCAACAGCTCTTTCCCTGAAGGATCTGTGCAGAAACCATTCAGGGAATTTTTCACTTCTGTCTGAAATTGCCTCTCGTGTGCTTTTTGTGTTCACCAATTCAATAGTTAGCATACCCTGCCCCCTGGTGGTAAAACACAAAAGTTCAAACTAGTACAAATTAAATAAATTTGATGTGCCTTTATCCAAAGAACATGAATACGAAGAGAATTCTTTCATAATTTGATTTTTTTACCAAATATTTAACCTTCCACATACCAAACCTATTTTATTATTTCAAAATATTATAATTCAGAATGTTAATTCAGAACAATTCTGTCATCACATTTGAATTCTTAATGGACTAATACATTTTTGTGGAATGGAAAACTTTGGCTCTATGTTGCAGGTGTAGAGAAGAAAATGAGTGACATTAAGGAAAGTCTATAAGAAAGCTCTGCTTTCTCCCTGCTTTCATATTTAGACAAGTTGGAAACATAATCTCCCCTGAACTGAGCCATTTATACCAGGCTCTAACTGGAATTTTGTCAAGGCTTCAAACTATACTTCTCAGATCCTTGAACTCAAGAGGATCATTCTCAGGGAATTAAATATACTGGAATTAGTCACAATATATGACCCTGAGATCCAATTTTATAGGAATAAAATCATAATGGGTCACTAAATTAGAAGAAATCTCAAAGAAGTTGTACTAAAAACTGTTAATGATTTTCCATTTGTAATTTGAGAATATTTCTATCTTTTACAGAAATCTCACATGTCTGGTCTTAAAAAAAACTAAGCTTTTCCTGATATCTATTTATTTGTCCCAGGTCTGCACCAAAGAGGTACAGAATATTAGCCATTTGGTAATTACTTAGCATATTCTTAACTGGCTGCTGGTCTAAAGATCTAAGTGTCTTTAGTCATTGTTTCTAGCACTTCGCCTCCAGCCAAGTGGAATCTGTCAACTCGATAATGGAAGGAACCCTATATTAAAATGGATTAAGCTACAACTCAAAAGGATGTGGAGCTCAAATGATACAAAGCTCTTGCCCAATTACAGGCTGCACGTTTGATGCTCCGTCAAAGGCGACTCATAGTGGGTTTATGGCTTATACTGCCTGAGGTACAATCTGGTTGGTCTATCATTTAAATCAAAGCAAAAGCATGATTTTGCTTGCATTACATTTTTGAAATAGCCCTCCAGTTTAAGAAAATTTTTTTTCTTTTGACTTTGCAGCTCTAGTTATGCAAGTAACCAATTTCCAAAAGAAATATCATGACATTCAAGCCACAGTTTTTGATACCAAAGTTTTCAATAATTAGGAATTTTAATATGAGTAAAGTATAGAGGAATGAAGACATGAACAATTTAACAAAGAAGCAAACATGACCATTTTCCTCCTTGCTCACCTCTGACAAGAAGGGTGAAGGGTAATAAAATCTAAGGAAAAAAGAAGAGAAGGAAAACCTGGTTTCTATTGACTATTATAAAATGATCTTTGGAAATGTATTTTTTTGTATGGCAGCTTTTCCATCTGGCATGCTGCCAGTGTTTGGATAAGATCTTTATCCTTTAGGTTGCTGTGCATGATCTCTGAGGTCCGCGTCTCCACTCTGCTTTCACAAACGAAAGTGATTTGGTAGAGTTGCTCCCTGAGGTTTAAGATAGTACCGTTTGAACTAAATATTGTTATTTTAGCACACTGAAAACAGTAGAATTTCCTTTGATTTCATACAGCTGTGTAGCACACAGATCTAAAAATAACGAGATGCCAAGCAACCTAAGCAGGTAAGACAGTAAAGAAGGAAAGAAAAATCCCATAAAGGAAAAAGAAAGTGTGGGCAAGGGGTGCCTCGGTGGCTCCGTCATGTGAGCATCTGACTCTTGGTTTCAGCTCAGGTTACCATCTCAGGGTCGAGAGATCGAGGCCTGCGTTGGGCTCTGTACTCAGTGAGGAGTCTGCTTGAGGTTCACTCTCTCCTCCCTCTGCACCTCTCACCACTCGTGCTCTCTCTAAATAAAATCTTTAAAAAGAAGAAGTGTGGGAAAATGTACATGTGAAGTAAACGATCCTATTAGTTTCCTCCGAAAACCCTAGGAAATGTTCCTTTTGAAGCTCTACATCTCAGGTATTAAAAATGTCGTGAATTTTTGTCTGTATGTCCTCTTAATTTCTACCTAGTAACACAGTCCATCTGACTCTATGGTAGAGAATCATTTATTTGCGGCGCCAGCTTTCTTAACATTTGCCTGAGTTCTACCACTTCAGTTCCTGTAGGAAATAAATCAGGGAACTTATCCGTGTCTCCACCTACTGTGTTGAAAAACTCTTAAGATAGTTTAAATTTTGAGGAGGAAAGAAAAAATCTATACCAAAATTTGAAAATGTGAGTGTCTTGCTGGAAACAATAGCAGCACAAAAGTGTTCCAGAAAAGGGACCTGCCCAGGCACACCGTGAGAGGAAAGGGGGGAGCCCACCAGCAGCCAGCCCTGGTTCGGCACCTATCTTCCAGGGCTGGCTGCAGGCATGGCTGGCGCCGTGTGACTGTGTTATGCTTGGCAGATCTGCCTGTTTGTATAGTGCCTTTAGCAGTGCGGTGGGAAGCGATGGATAAGAGGAGAAAAATAGGTTTTATCCAATGAGGGAACTTTGCCCCTTGGAAAGGCACCAGACAGCTGTTAAAAGTTTTCTCCCCCTGCTGCTTCAGGCTGTTCTCTACAGGTTGCACCTTTCCTTTTAAACAAACCAGAGGGTTGACTCATGTGAGGGAAGAAAGACGTGGCACATGGGAAGACTAAACCAGGCTTTCATTTTCAGCAAGCTGAGAAAACTAAGCTGCATATGTAAAGGAAGTCTGATTTTTATTTATATATATATAAAAAAAAGGCGATTTCATAGATGCCATCCTATCCCCTTGCTGATTCATCTAAAAGTCAGTTTATAACACGGATGGGGAAAGATCCTGTATTTAATGTCAGAGGCAGAAAGGCCAGGGATGCAAATATACAGGTACATTTGTCTCTTTCTCTATTTTGTTTTTGCAATTAAAAACCAGCTTTATTGTTGTTATATCTGAACCTTGAATATTCTGCTATGTTTAAAAGGTTAAAAAAAAAATCTCAAGTTTCCTTTCTATTGTTCAGTGTCTAATAAAGCAATTATGTTTTCTAGCATTTGAAGAAATGAATTTCCTATCTGCAAATATCCATTCAAAATTTTATTTAGTACCAGCAAATGAATTTTAACCTCTGGACCTAAAAATGTAATAGTAAGCTCCCCAGCTTAAATGAAGGTTGGATTCTGTCTACCCTAACTGGGTAGTAATTTAAAGATGACAATTAAGCCAACAATTTTGGATCATTTACTTTCTAAGTTAAATAGTTTTAAGCTGAATTTAATCTTGCGAGACATTTAACAAAATATGGCTGTAGCTCTTTCTCTTTTTTAAAGTTTCCTTTCTTTTAGAGGAATTTCTATACGAGAAAAAGGAAAACACTATTGAACATAGTAAGTGGCTTGGGATTTGGACAACTTCATTTTAAAAGAGAATGTTGGCTCCATGGAAAAGAAAGCTGAACGCCGGCTGAAAAGAGTAATTGAGAAATGTTAGAAATCGGTTGCCTCTCAGGGTTTCAGAGAAACACAGCCTGTTTACAGTTAATGGAAAATGAGTGATGTTTTGTCATACGCCCTTGGTTAAGTGTAGTCAAAATTTGGGAACTTAGAGTCAGGAGGCCCAGATTGTACACCTGTCTCTGCTGCTCTCTTCTGGAATCAAAAAGCTGAAAGGATAGAATTAAAGATATCCCTGGTAATTTAGGGGTGGTGACAAAGTAACAGTTTGTTATCCAATAAGAGGAAGGCCACACAGTGAACAGATGTTGGGAAGAAAATAAAACTGTGAATTTAATATAATTGAGGCCTCTACAAGCTAGTGGTGCATAAAAGGAGATTTTCCCAAAGTTTCCCATAGATTTTTAATGAATTAGGAAAGCCTTACTTAAAACAAAACAAACGACAACAAAATGTTACCCATATCGCGCAGAGGCCTAAATGGGAAGCTAGTGTGAGATGCCGTGAGGGAATTCTTCCATTATTTTTCAGTCCCATTTGGTAAGACTATCACAGTCTAACACTATATAAACCAAAAGGGAGTTTAGGATACTATTTTTTAATTAAATTTTTAATTTTAATTCCAGTATAGTTAACATACAGTGTTATATTAGTTTCAGGTGTACAATATAGTGATTCAACAATTCTATAACTTACTCAGTGTTCATCATGGTAAGTGTGCTCTTAATTCGCATCACCTATTTCACCCATTCCCCTACCCACCCTCTGGTAACCATCTGTTTGTTCTCTACAGTTAAGAGTCTGTTTTTTAATTTATTTCTATCTTTTTTTCCTTTGTTCATTTGTTTTGTTTCTTAAATTCCACATAGGGGTGAAATCATATGGTATGTCTTTCTCTGATTTATTCTGCTTAGCATTATACTCTGTAGCTCCATCCATGTGTTGTAAATGGAAAGATTTCATTCTTTATTATGGCTGAATAATATTCCATTGTTTGTATGTATGTGTGTGTATATATATATATATAAAATGGAAGCACCCCAAGTGTCCATCAATAGATGAACGGATAAAGAAGATATGTGTATATATATGAATATATATACATATACATATATATATATATATATATATACATATCTTCTTAGCCCAGGTGGATATGCCAGGACCCATGATTGGTCCGTGGCAGCATATTTGATAAGACAGTGTTTCCAGCGGACCTGGAATCAAAAGAACTTTGTAACTTTTCAATGTCTTTTATAGTGTTAGAAAGTTTAATAATTTGGTGGAAATAAATAAGGACTGTTATACATATCCACACTCACTCACCTGGTGAGTGTAGGAGATTTTATCTGATAGCAGAGAAGAGAGACAATAAGGGGCATTGGGGTGGGAAACGTTTAAGCTTTACCTTTGATTTACTCTAGAGAAAAGCCCATATGAGGAGTTGTACACGATGGGGTTTCTTGTTCAGACAAAGATTTGAAATATTATAGAAAGGGAGAGATTTCATTATTTTACATTTGGTGGTGGTAGTTGAAAAATTACTTGACATTAAAACAATGTTAATGTTGACATTTTGTAGTGGGTTGGTTAAATGAAATAGCTAGTTGATTAATCCATGGATAAAAGGAAAAAAAGACGTTAAATTTTTCTAAAGATCTAAATTCCTAAAATAGAATTGAAGAGGGGGGAGATGTTTACTCAGGGATTATTTGAGATTTAACAATTCTTAGTCAAGTTTTTACAGGCTATGAGGGCCAATAAATAGGAACAAGGAGGTTAGCTTAGTTGATTTGATATTTCATTTGACTTAAATGCATCCATAGTATAATCAAATTATGGAATTAAAAGAGTGCCATAACAACCCCTTTTTGCTCCCTACCAAAGAATGGAAACTTAGTTGGGAAAATCATGTGTAAATTTCGATCTTTGAAAGTAAAGCTAAAACATTTTATAGTAAAAGCAGTAAGTATTTAGGGGGAAATGGAATTTAAAAATGAAGTTCATTTTACAAAATTAGAGGTTTAGAAGTTGTCAAAAACTGTGGCAAAATGATTTGAGAATAGTGAAACAGACATTCTTAAATATTTGAACTTCAAAAACAAGTCCTTTCCACATTTTGGCTACTGTCAATAGTGCTGCAATGAACATGGGAATGCTAATCTCTTTTCAAGACCCCGATTTCAGTTCGTTTGGATAAATTTCCAGAAGTGAGATTGCCGGATCATACGCCAGTTCTGTTTTTCATATTTTGAGTACCCTTCATACTGTAGGTGGAAACACTCTAAAGGTCCATCAACTGATGAATGGGTTAAAAAAATGTAATATATACACACAAAAGAATATTATTCAATCTTAAAAAGGAGATCCTTCAATATGTGCCGTGTAGATGAATTTAGAGCACATTTTGATAAGTGAAGTAAGTTAGTCCAGAAGGTAAAAAAAAAAAACCCTGCATACTTCCGTTTACATACATAGTCAAACTCATAAAAGCAAAGGATAAAACTGGTTGCCTGGGGCTGCAGGGAGTAGAAAGTGGGACGTCACTCATGAATACGTATACTATTTCAGTTACTCAACATGAATAAGTTCCAGAGATCTGTTGCACAACATTATCTACAGGCTACTTAAAAATCTGTTCAAAGTATAGATCTCACAGTAACTGTTCTTACCACAATAAAAAAAATTTTTAAGTACTCTCTTCTCACCTTTTTTGATAAGGGAATGATTTACAAACTGAAACTCACTTTCAAGTAAACATTTGTTAACATTTTACGCTCCGGCATAGATTATAAAATTCCTCATCAACAGAGAATAAAACTACCAAGTAAATCTTTTACAATAAATCAGATATCAAAAACGAAATTTTCTGCCTTTAAAAATCTTCCTGATTCTGAGTTTTCAAGCAGGCTGCTACTGTTGACCTGACCTCAGTTTGGTTTCCATTTCTGACCTGTGCCGTTCATTGTGGATTCTTCCATATTTTATTTCATGTGGAACTTACTGTCAAGGCCTAAAATTCAATAATGACTGAAAAAGTCCATCTGAACAAAACACAATTTGTTCAGGGATTCAGTTTGGACACCAGAGGGCAGGAGAATCCCTGGAAGTGAAGGAATGGATCCTTGTCGTTGGGGAGTTTCCAGGCTGGCTGACGTTGTAATGATGTAATGCTAAGGCCAGGAGTTTAGGTGAGACTTTTTGTCACAGGAAGTACAGAACTCTGTCAAAACTAGAAAACAAAAGTGGCACATGGAGAGTCGTAGTGTTTATCTCGCTCGGTGATAATGTCAGCAGAAGGCCCAGTGGGAGCACAACTTAAGAAGCAACCTTGATGAGAACGTGAGTGGGAAATGTAAATGCAAAGGAGGTTTTTAAAATAATCTATTTTAAAAATTTTAAGTTCAGTATAAAATGGTGTTCAGTGGAGATTCGGACATCTAGTAGAAAGCAAATTAAAGTAAGATGTGTGCCCCAGAATTACAAGAAAAGAAATGACAAGCACAAGAAGGTTTCAAAACTGCATTATTATTTGTGCAGAGAACAGATCAACCCCTGGGGAAACAATGTGGGGTTCTGTTTGGTTATTCACTTTGATCTCATTGAAGGTAGAGTGGTGCAGAGATTTAAGAGCATTTGATTTGGAGTCAAGTAGAGTTAAATTTAATCCGTGTCTTACCACTTCAGAACAACAAGAAAGAACCCTACCTTTAACCAAAAGTGTAAAGCAAAAATAAACAACTTCTGGTGGTAACTAGGATTGTCATTTTTATGTCTCTAAATTCTATAAAAAGGACATAATCTTCCTGATCAAAGAGAGTGCTGCTCTGCTGGAGTTTTTCTGGAGTCTCTTTCTGTCTCCATTAGCAATACTGGCCCAAGCTCGGGCTATGAATAAAAGTTTACAGATCTTTCTCGACTTACAGTGGGGTTATGTCCCAGTAGACCCATTCTAAGTTGAAAATATTGTAGGTCGAAAGTGCATTCACTACACCTAACTGGTCAACATGATAGCTTAGCCTAGCCAAACTTAACCATGCTAGGAACACTTACATTATTAGTCTATAGTTGGGCAAACTCCTCTAACACAAAGCCTGTTTTATAATAAACTGTTGAGTATCTCATGTAATGTATTGAATACTGTACTAAAGTGAAAAATACAATGATTTTAAGTGCATGGATTGTTTACCCTTGTGATGGTGTGGCCGACTAAGAGCTACAGCTTGGTACCCTGCCCAGCTTCACCAGATTCTCGTACTACATATAACTAGCCCAGGAAAAGATCAAATTCAAAATTCTAGGTACAGTTCCTACTGGCTATGTATTGCTTTCTCACCATCATAAAGTCAAAAAATCAGAAGTCAAAACTTCATCAGTTGGGGACCATCTCTAGTAACAAGGCATAATTATCAAACCTTAGCTACAGATTTGAATGTGCTTACACATGTAAAAAAAAATGGGAATTTCTTGAGAAATACTGATGTTTAGAAAGGATAAAGGGATAACTGTTAAATGACACTTTCTTATGCCTGATATTTTTCCTTTTCTAAATTTTTAAAAACAAAAAAAAGGCTAAGTATCCCTGTGATAGTGTGGATCCAGTCTATTCCCTGGATAATTTCAAACTCTAAGAAAATATGTACAGTGTAAACACTGTATATTTTGAGTACTAAGGAGCAAAAACTGGTGTGTTTACTGTGATGGGGCGCTTCTTTTCTCATTGATGAAAAACTCTCCTCACTGACTCTTATGCATGACTCTTGGTAGGGAAAGGTCACCTATTCACATTTCAGAGAAGTGGCTGTGTTCTTATGAGGAGAGTACTGTGACACGTGATTTGTCTTTTTTTTTTAAGATTTTATTTATTTATGAGAGAGAGAGAGGCAGCAGGGAGGAGCAAGGGACAAGCAGATTCCACACTGAGCACAGAGTCTGACGGACCGCTCAATCTCACAACCCTGAGATCATGACCTGAGCCAAAACCAAGAGTCAGATGCTTAACGGACTGTGACACCCAGGCACCCCGACACGTGATTCATCTTTAAGCCTCCCATGGCATTTCACAGCTCTTCAGGCAGGAGGAGGGAAATGGTGACAAGCCCCTCAGCGGCACCTCTAACCTACACTGTATTTGGAAAAAAGTAGGCAATCTGGATGCATTGGCATGTGATCATTTCATGATCAATTTCAATTTTTTAGTATAAGAATCAGCTACTACATATATGCATGTAAATTGTTTTCTGTAGGGGCGCCTGCACGGCTCAGCTGGTCAAGGGTCCCACTCTTGATTTTGGCTCAGGTCATGATCTCAGGGTCGTGAGATCGAGCCCTGCATGGAGCCTGCTTATGATTCTCTCCCTCTCCTTCTGCCCCTCCCCCCTCAAAAAAACCAATTTTCTGCAGTTAAAACGTAGATGGTTTCAGTCCCAAATTCTCCAGTAACGTCTAGATGACGGAAAATATTTTTTTTTAATGGCCTCAATGGTCATAGTATTTTTAAAAATAAACTCATGTAGAAGCAGCTCCAAATGTGATAGTCCATGATACTTAACCCCATAATCCTAGTATGGTGAAATTTCCCCAACTAGAGTTCCCTCTGAATTTTAACTATCCTCCTCAAAAAAGCCCCAAATATATATAATGTAAGTTGAAATTCTACGTATATTCATTATATATATATGTACACTACAGTTCAGTATACACATATAGAATACATATTCAGTAAAAGGTATTCTATCAAAGGGGAAAATAAACATAAATTAACATAAAATAATTTTAACATAGATAATAGTACAAAGACTAAAGGCTTGGATTCTGCTTGGACTCTGCTGCCAGAGTATCTGGATTTAAAACGCAGGTGCACCACTCACTAGCTTTGTGACCTTGGGCAATTTACTGCACCTCTCTGTGCCGGAGATTGCTCACCTGTAAAATGGCATTAATAACAATAGCACTTGCTTCTTAGAATCATTATGAAGCTAAGATTTGTAAAACCTTTAGAAGATTACCTGCACACCCTAACCTACACCTTACGTTACTGTTAAATAAATAAATAAGACAAGTAAGTACAACTTTGATGTTCAAAGAAAATAAAAAAGCGAATCCTGTAAAGAAGATGTGGTATATATACAATGGAATACTACTCAGTCATCAAAAAGAATGAAATCTTGCCATTCACAAGGACATGGATACAACTAGAGGGTATTTTGCTAAACGAAATAGGTCAATCAGAGAAAGACAAATACCATATGATTTCACTCATATGTGGAATTCAAGAAACAAAACAGATGAACAAAGGGGAGGGGAAGGAAAAATAAAATAAGATGAAAACAGAGAGGGAAGCAAACCATAAGAGACTCTTAACTATAGGAAACAAACTGAGGGTTGCTGGAGGGGAGGTGGGTGGGGGGATGGGGTAACTGGGTGATGTGCATTAAGGGCACTTAAGGTAATGAGGAGAAGGTGTTGTATACAACTGATGAATCACAAAATTCTACCTTTGAAACTAATAATACAGTATATGTTAATAAAATTGAATTTAAATTAAAAAATCTTTAAAAAGTGAATCCTGAAAATCATATTATTGGCAATTTTTTTTCCATGGAAGTGTGATCACCTTATAATCAGTCCAGAAAACATACTTGAAACATATTTCTATTGAGGAGTTACGAGAGGGAAAATAGACATTGTTGTAAAGTGTGTTTCCCACATTTAATTAGGTTATGTAACAGGAAGATGAAAAGAGAATTCAGAAAGCCTGGCTACCAACTGTTTCCTGTTTAAGAACAAACATATGAAAAGAAAAAAATCAGTAGAATTGGATGGATTAAGTTAATAATTTTTCTCAGACATTTTGATGATTACTTTAGACCTCCTGGTAGAAATATTCATATTGAAACTTAAGTGAAAAAAAAGGCGTTTATTAGGTCAATTAGCCCATCCTAAAATATTTAAATAACTTAAGCTGTTTTAATCACATCAACGAAAACAAAACAACACAAAAACTTTCTATTTAAAATGCAAATACAGATTTTACACAGCAAAGTGTTTTTTTTTTAACAGATGCAACATAATAAGGAAATAAATGAACCATTGTAACTGATGTAGTCATTGAAAAGTAGAAATGAGGACCTGAAGACTCTAGTTATATACAGAGCTGTACGTGGGAAATAAATATTTATTTGGCATTTTCATTTAACTTGGAATATTTGTCATTCTAGATATCAAATCATCTTGATGATTCTGTAGACTTACTGAAGATTGGCACTATATTTTCAGCAGAGCCTGCTCCTTATTATATAATCCATTGTTTCCTGTTAGTACTTAAAGCTCTTACTCAGAAGAAAAAAAAATGTCAAGTTCCAGGGAAGTATGGAAATGCTAATACATCACCGTGAATAAATAATAGGTATTTTAAAAACCACAGTATATGTTGCTGTGGTAAATAGCATAGTTTATTGTAATAGAATTAAGTAGAGGATATGGGCTTCAGAAAATAATTTGATTATGAAATTGGATACATACTGTGCCAGGTCGGGGATAAGGAATTCTTCCATCATACTGCACCCAACGATGGTCTGCACTTTCCTTATGAGCATATGGACCATTGAAAACTGCTCTGACGTCAGCCATGCTGTACACACAAACAGCTGAGCCTTTGAAGATGGAGCTGTAAAAAAGCAACATGATCCAATCACTCCCCGTACAACAGTCACTGTATACTTATTTATTGAGCACATATTATAACCAGGTGTGTGGACAAACTTGGGCAGCACATTCCATCCGATAGGTGCTGCAGACGAAATGTGTGGATGTCCTTAAGGAGCTTATAACCAAGTAATCCTGAAAAAGGTGTGATAGCAGTTACATTACAGATAATTACAGTAACAAGCGAAGCAAGCATGCAGATGGGTCCCCAGTACAGAGCTGTCTGGTAAGTTTTCAGAGAGTAGGTGGTGTCTACATTGACACCTGATGGATACATGGGAAATACCTAGAAAAACTGAAGGACAGAAGGAAATATGCAGAAAAGAGTATCAAATTTATATACCTGCTTTTGAATTTTATTTAAAGTTCTTACAGCATAGTGCCTTCTAAAGAACTTATAAAAAAGTTACATTACCTATTTTTTTATAGAGGAACACTTTAGGTATATAAATAATAAATATCTCATTTAGGTTTTCTTTTTTTTTTTTTTAAGATTTTATTTATTTATTTGACAGTGAGAGATAGCAAGAGTAGGAACACAAGCAGGGGGAGTGGGAGAGAGAGAAGCAGGCTTCTCACTGAGCAGGGAGCGTGATGTGGGGCTCGATCCCAGGACCCTGGGATCATGACCTAAGCTGAAGGCAGACGCTTAACAACTGAGCCACCCAGGCACCCCTCATTTAGGTTTTCTTAAAGTGAGTGAATGTCCATAAACATTGGCTATTAATAATTTCCTCAATTTTTATTAACTCAAAAAAAATGTTGAAATTCTTTTGTGCTTCTCCCCAAATTTTCGAATTTCTTCTTGAATTTATGTATGTAACCTATGTGATACTTAAAATTAATCTTAATTACACAGGACTGGAGGACACATAATCAAGAAGCAGAAAAGTGCCATGGGAATTTCACAAGTTTTTGCAAATTAGTGGTGAAAACTGTTAACACTATCATCAGATGTTTCATTTTTTTTTATTTCTGGAAAATAAAAGACATTTTCTCTGCATCTAAAATTTTCAGTGATTTTTGTTCATAAAAACGAGATCACCCTTTATGATCTAAGAGACATATCATCTCAGCACTACACAAGTGAGCCAAGGATTCTCTAGCATGGGAAACTGAATCATTAATATTCTTGGAATGAGGGGAGCCTGGGTGGCACAGTCAGTTGGGTCTGCCTTAGGCTCAAGTCATGGTCCCAGAGTCCCGGCGTCCCAGGATCCAGCCCCACATCGAGCTCCCTGCTCAGCGGGGAGTCTGCTTCTCACCCTGCTCTCTTGCTCTCTCTCACTTTCTCTCTCAAATAAATAAATAAAATCTTAAAAAAATATAATCTTGGAATGACATTAATGGGAAGCAACGGGAGCTGATGACAAACAGGCAGCTGGAAGAAAACTCTGCTAAGAAGGGAGGTGATGCCCCCATTAAAGATCACATCCTCTGCCTAGGATATTTTAAAGGAATGATACATCACGCTTTATGGTGTTTCTATTGTTGCAGATTAATCACATCTTCTTATTGGACAAAGGATGTGACACTGCTTCCCAGTATTACCTCAGTCCTTGGGGCGGCATTAAAAATAGAATAATAAAGTACACCAAGAGCAAAGAGTTGACTTGTAACTTCACACTCTGGGTGGGCAGAGTACTTAGTAGGAGAAAAAAACATAACTATCTTGGGGCTGTATTTCCCTGGCACATGTCTATGCCTTGTGTTGGAACACACAGTGACTTCAAAGACAGTTCTGTGAATGGAAAGATGCCAAGTGAACTAGCTCTGAGACTTAACTTGAGTAACTACAGGCACTTGCTTTTCTTGCATCTTTTTAGTTAAGATATAAATTACCCGAAAAATGGGGTCCAAATAGCAGCATTCTTAGGGTATCTTCTTTATTTTCACTGTAAATATTCACATTCTCTATCTTACAATGAACCAAGGAGCATTTTGTTTTCTGATATCGTCCGAACCACACTATTGGTACAAGGTGTAAGGTGAACTGAATGAAGGTAATGCCACATAAAAGAAATTATAATTTGCCTACAGATTAATGATTTATTCAAAAGGAGGCAGTAAGACCATTTCTCTAATAGCAATACCAATACTGCCAATTCTTCCAATACTAATATCAATATAAACAACGGTGATAGCAGAGCTGTGGAAAAAGTAAAAAAGGAGTTCAAAGAAGGTGTTGCAGGGAGTAATATGTAACAGGAATAAAGCTGTCCCATGTTCAAATGTAAGTTTCTGAATTAAACGAAATTAATATTAGATAAAATTATGTAAGGTCCATATATTCTTTGAGAAAGCTTCATAGATGATAGGACAACTTTTAAGGAAGTCACGGAGTCTCGGTGACAAGTACAGGACAGTATTACACAGAATGAAGACAAAAACACAGGGGTGAAAATTAAGAAAACACCTTTGGTTCTAGTCCCATTTTTACTACAACTTGGCCCATCTTCTTGGCGCAAGTCATACAAACCTCCTTTTGCCTAAGTTAGCAGACAATAATGATATGCTGGTAACAGCCAAACTCCCATCTTTGTAGGGTAACGGAAGGGTATCTAAGATTGTACATGATGACACTTCAGAAGTCAAGAGTGTCGCATCTTATGACTGCAACCTAAGCAATGACTAAGGCATGTATTTCTTTCATACTACTTCTATGTCATGCAGCTTAATCTATTTATTATGGTGAGTATATGCATACACCTTTGCATCCTGTAACTTTAGTCTGGGAATTTAACTCACAGAAGTACTTGCTTACTTGCTTACACAGAGAAATGGCCATATGTACAAGGTTAGTCGCTGAAGCATTATGCGTACCACCGAAGACCTGGAAACAATGGAGATGTTATGTATAGGAAACTGGCTAAATGAATTGTGGTAATTGATATAGGAGTACTCTGCTGGCATAAAAAGAACAAAGGACATTTTATGTCTTGATATTAAAAGAGTTCTAGGAAACACTTTGTGAAAAAATAAAATGAAAAACGGGTATTTTTTTTCACACAAAAGGAAGGGACAAAAAAACAAATATTTCTTCTATAGAAGAATTACAAGTGTTGTTTTTGTTTTGTTTTGTTTTGTTTGTTTTTTAACTTACCTGGTTGTGGTAAAGACTCCATAGACTACAGGATTTCTTTCATCTCTTGTGGAGAGTAAGTAAATATCCTCTATTAATGGGAAAAAAATAACAATTCAATATATTTTTATATTTCAGTATTACATATTTGCCTTTTCTTTAAGAAATACAGTAGTTCTGAGACGCTAATAATATATAAAATTAACAGTGAAAGTCGTTAATTATGACATAAGAAATTAAGGATAAAAGACTGGTTTTCTCACGAGTCATGTGACACTGAACTGGATATCTAACCTTTCAGGTGTCTACTTCAATCACCTGTAAATGGGATGATTCACTTGATAATCTCCATGACTATTTCCAGTCAGAGGTATGTGATTTCTTACAGAATAGAAATTAAAAACATAGGGTGTTTTTACCTTCCAATGTAAAAAAAGTCTTGTCCTACAATTGTGTCAACTTACTAATAATTCAATTATCTATTTGCTAACAATATAAAAATAGCTACACAATTAATTACTTGTGCAGTATTACTTGTGTAACTTGCTCAGTATTTTGTAACTACTTGAGCAGTATTGACACCAAAGTATGTGTAAATAATATTCATTAAAAGATTATTTAAGATGTGAGCATGCTTATATACAACATGAGGAATCACCCATGAATATTGAATATATACTTTAAATACCGTATGGCAAAATCATTCAATGATAAAATCATTTTTACATTGCAAGGCAAAAACAAATTCGAAAGATAAGATTTGATGATGCTAACTTCATATTTAACTGAAAAAATTCCTTCTAGAATTAGCTTTGAGGGGGTAAAGAGGGGAAATGAAAGAGAATAATCCGTCTAACACTTTTCTGAGTATTCTTTTTCTTAACAAGTCGGAGGGAGCGAGTTCACCCAATCTCTCGTGCTCTCCAGCAGAGGGCAGTCTCAGAATAAAGAACCCAAGTTCTTGCTACCTATAGACAGTTACGCATGTTTAGAGTTAATTTCCAATTTGCATACTTTGTTTAGAATTTGGGAGAAATTTTTTGAAAGATAATTGTCAAATTATTGGAAATTTGTTATAATGGATAAGACGCTGTCATATAAAATTCATATTCACCTCTTACATCAATTAGACACATTGTTGCACATGATTTGACTTACGTTAATTTTGTTTCAATAATTAAAACAATGGTAAAACTTAAAAAAAAAGTAAAAGGCCACATGGAGAGTGGATGGGTTCTTGCTAGTAGCTTTTTGTCTCTTGCTGCAGCTTTGTTTCCTCATAACTATGAGGATGCTTACAAAGAGACGAATTGCTTCATTACAATGTGCTCTGAAACCTAGAGCACCATGTTCTTTGTGTGTGTGAATTTAGTAATAACACTCCTGCAAGCTGTCCTGGGTATACTGGGGGCTAAAATAAAACAAATGCTGAATTTATTAGGCAGTAAGTAATTTTTAAGAAAAAAAGGAGCATGCGACTTACGAAGCTCATCAAAATGAGTATCTGCCCCATCATTTCCAGGAATGGAGCAAATCAATCTGGCTTTAAGAAAAGTCGTCCATTTGTTTATCAGGCTGCGTTGTCCTCCTACATCATTCTGGAAAAAAAAAAAAAAAAGGAAAATAACAAAGATACAGATTTAACGCAATTGTTTACAAAGACAGGAAACCTACATGTTTAAGGCCTTGAACTTTCAAATAAGGGAAAAGGCAGTTTGGTCCCTTAAGATTACATGCTTTTCTAATGCTTGAATGAACGCAACGTCTACAACATGGCTCTACTTACTGAGTAGATGCAGGCAGGGCTATCCAGTAAATGAGTGAGGCCTGGAATCAAATCTCACCTCTGTCACTTTTTTTTTTTTTAAAGATTTTATTTATTTATTTGAGAGAGAGAATGAGAGACAGAGAGCACGAGAGGGTAGAGGGTCAGACGGAGAAGCAGACCCCCCGCCGAGCAGGGAGCCAGATGCGGGACTCGATCCAGGGACTCCAGGATCATGACCTGAGCCGAAGGCAGTCGCTTAACCAACTGAGCCACCCAGGTGCCCAACACCTCTGTCACTTTTTGCTCCATGGCCTACAAAAGGCTATTTAACTCTCCAAGTCCCTGTTTCCTCATTGAAAAAAATACGACTAATGCCTTGAAATTGATTATTTTGATAATTAAATGGAAAAATTTGTGTGCAGTGCTTAGCACAGGGGCAGACAACTTACGTTCAATAAATACTAGCACTGACTTGTATATTATACACATGATGAAGATCGTGATTTACAGCCTTTAGAAATATGCTATAGACTTAAAAAAAAAGTCTTTTTCCAAAATTAGTGCCCTACTAATTAAGCATTAAGGCAACATAAACATACATATAAAACCAATCTTGTTTTAAATGCTAATTGATGTTTTTCCATACTTTATTTTACTCTGAAATATTTCACTAAAATGTTCTTTAGACACTTACCAAACACAGGCATTTAAATCAATTCAGTAAAATAAATTCAAAAACTCACCGTAAAAAGATCTGTTTCTTATTTTTAATTTAATATGTCCCTGTGAATACTAAATTCATACAATTTGTTATCTGACTGGACTAGATCAGCTACGTTTGTAATAAGTAAGATGAGATTGTTTCATGGCATAAATACTGTAAGTACTTAAACCAAAATTTCAAAAATTACTTTTGGAGTTACTATTTCCATTAATGTACTTACATCTAAATGTAAATTATATGAAAATTTTTATCCTTCATGCAATCTATGTTTTATAAAATTAAAAAAGAGTTCACTATCAAATACTAACTCTGAATATTTAGGAACTGTATTCCCTGTGCTTCTTTTATCTCTGAAAATTAAATGAAATTAGAGAAAAGTATCTAAATGACTTCTCCAAACAGGGGAATTCAAAGTCAGAGAAATAGCTGCTATTCTTCAAGAAAGGGGGGAGGAAGAAAGGGAAGGGGATGCAAGACAGAGATCCCTTTGAGTATTATCTTGAGTGATATGGAAACCCAAATTCCAGATGATATAATCTTAGTAACAGAGCAAAATCTCAGAAGGCTATAGATTTGTAGGAAAGCTCAGAAGGCAATGAGGTCCCTGAGACCAGGGACTGGAGCCATCTTTATAGCCTTAGCACCTAGCACCAGGGGAGTACCAGGGCACCCAGAGTGATGAATCCCATTTTATTTTGCTTTGCTTAAAGATTTATTTATTTATTTGAGAGACAGAGAGAGAGCATTGAGGGCAGGGACAGAGGGAGAGGGAGAGAGAGAGTCTCAAGCAGACTCCCCGCTGAGCACGGACCCAGACGCAGGGCTCGATGCCACGACCCTGAGATCATGACCTGAGTCAAAATCAAGAGTCGGATGCTTAAACAACTAAGCCACACAGGCACTGGTGAATCCCATTTTATATCCCCCTCTGCTAAACACGAGAATACTTTTCAGTAATAGCTCTGTATACATAAGTAATCATTTTTATTTTCTTGATTTGTTCTTTAGGTTTATAACAATGTAAAAAGAAAAAAAATTGAAATTTAAAGACATTTACATTCAATAAAATATTTCATATATGAACTAAAATTTGCACTTGAACAAAATATCACACCTCACAGTTTGCACTACATCTCGCTGTTTTAAATTTTAAATGATCCAAATCAATGTGCACTTAGTCTTGGAACACATGTGTAACTGAGTTCATGTGTGCTGGCAGATACAGAATATAAACTTCATGATAAGTACAGCAATTGTTTGGAAACTGGACCAACAAAAGACCTTTCTGGCAATAGTATTTTGACACTGATACTGTTTAGAATTGCTGACACATGGTGATAATACAAAGCAAAAAAACATTTAGTTGATTTTCCCATAATTTTTCATTCTTCCCAGAAAATGCACTCCCTATTCCTTTCATCCAACACCTACTGTATGTATGTCACTAATGCTCTGCTTATCAGGTGTTTAATTAGTACATTTTTGATTATTAGTAACTAAAAATACAAGATAAAATTGATAAATGCCCTTTGAAAGTATAGCTAAATGCCAAAGAATTTAAGTCTCCTCTGAAATGTCTTTGTAGTGGAAATAATGAGGACAGGCATTGCTGTAGAGTTAGATTCAATATTGTTCTTAAAACGAGAGGTGAGTTCAGACATGCAGAGATTGGAATACTCAGGAAATATTCTAGGTGCTAGAAATTAGGGGGAAAGGACAACAGGTGGAACACTTCAGAACATGTATGGAGAACCAGGACAAATTTGGTTTAGATGAAGACTGGGATAAATGAAAATAGTGGAGGAAAATGTTATAAAAGGAAATTTGAGTACAATCCAGGAAGGCTTTAATATCAGACCAAAGCATTTATATGTCATTTAGTAATACGTTATTTAGTATAAAGAATTACTACAAAGACGTGAAAGAAAATGAATACATGATATCTTTCATATACTAACCCTCTAGAAACAAATGTGTCTATAGTTGCTATAGAATTTATGTTTTGTATGTGGTGCTTCTATTGTTGCAGTATCATTGCTCAATAATAAAAATAATCAATATTTCAGCTAGCTATTGGATGATTAATGATGGCTGCAGCTGTGAAGACAGATTTGTCTAGACATGACCTTTATTTTTACTGCTAACATCCTCAGATCATTCAATAAATATAAATCCAGATGTTAATATGAATAGGCAAAAACACGGATACTTCCTTCTATTAATGATGAACTCTGTGCTAATGTTTAGTAGGATTCCAGTGAGAAAATATGTTATCTGGGATCACTCAGAAAGAAAGAGATTTTTAAATAAATTTAAAAATAAAAAGTAAGATATCTTCTCATCTTTCTCATGAACCCTGATTCACATATGTTTTCTTTTATATTATTATAGCAGAGCCTACTTGTACTAAGCCAAGCTCTAGTTAAAACCTTTCAATCTTAATGCACTCTTACATATTTATAATATTTAAAATTTTTCATTGCCCATATTCACATATTTTGAGTCAGCAATGAATACTAAAAATAATGTTGATTCAATATACATGAGGAACTACATCAGCTATTGTGAATTTAATGCCAGGAACTATGTTTGGTTTACTGCTTTACTCCTAGCAGTGTAGGTGCTTAAATTATTTTGTGAATTGAATAAACAGATATATCAAATATTTGCTCCACGACATTCCTTTAACAGGTGTATACATCACTACTTCATAAAAATTAGCAATCACATTCCCTTTTAAACATTTTATGAGAAAAAATAACAATAAATGTCCCTTTTCAAACAGCATCCCCCTTTCTATTTGTGATTATCATCCATATTCAAGACAAACCATGAAACAATTCTAACTATTCTACTAGGTTCAAATTTGTTGGACAGGAAAGAGACTTACACTGTAGTCTGCGCATATATATATATGTAATATATATATATTAACCTGACAAATAGAAATTAGAATCCTTTGAACAAAAGAATCCTTAAATGTTCTTGCGAATCCATCAAGCAGCCTTTCCTGGCCCCTCAAAGAATAAAAAGATAAAAAACAAGCAAAAAAAAAAAAAAAAAATCCAGGTCAAAGATGAAAGCCACCTGCTGTCAGCAGGGAAAAGAGTATAATTTCTGGGATAATGGTTCTCAGGGATGGATTATAAGCATTTAATGACTGGATAGTAACTCTTACAGACATCCAGAAGCATGACCTGGCCTGGCAAAGTTCAATTCACAAGAAGTTGTATTTCTCCTGTAGGTAAGTGTCAGTTGACTGACTGTTGACTGGCTCTCAGTCCCTGGATTTGTTTGCAAATCCACAAAATCCCCCCTGAGAACTTTAAGCCCAGAGGAGGGCTGAAAGGGAGATAACCATATTTGTACTAAATTGTCACCTCCTTGCTTATTTTTGTGAAGTTCTAAGGAACACAACTATCTCACTAACACAATAGATTTATTATTGAGATGTCAGAATCAGCAGCTTTTAGTCACCGGTCACTTCTATGCCTCCACTCTATCACAGCTTCTTTGTGGTCAGATTGCCAAAAGCCTTGACATTCTCTACACAAAGAAGCAGATGAAAGTAACAAAGAAATTAAATGTAAATAAGCCAGACTGTGTGGGTTCCATCTGGGTGGTGAACGCACAGGATGACTGTTCTTTTATTCTCTGTAGCTTTGTATATGTTTGTGATAGTTCTTAAATTTTAAAAACAGAAAAGACAAAAGACGAAACAAAGCACAATTTAGAATCTTTCAGCAGCTTTAAAATAAACTCTCTCTGAGTCACATGGTTGAGTGATGGCTGCATATTATGAAATAGTATGATTTCCACTCATAGGCTTCTAATGGGTAGATGAGTCGGAAGGTAGGTTAATGGGGATTCCATTTTGCTTCTACTGTCCCAGCAGATTCAAGTCCTTATAAATCTTACATAGACATGTAGAGTAGCTACAAACTGTCACACATGAACTTTTATTGATTATGTCTTTTGACCTTTGGGTCACTATGCTGGATTCATCTGCTAAACACAATTTTATCTGTACACATCGTCCTCTTCGAGGATCTCTTAGCACTTCATAAATACGGTCCTTTTCACCTATATCTTGGGAAACAGAAGCTCTTGGAAAATATAAGAATTGACTTTCAGCTCCTATGCTCTTAACGCCTGAAGACTTGATAAATCAACAAATCACCAAGACATCTTTGAACATGTTGTATTCCATTGAAATATGGATTTAAGTTTAAGGTGAAAGACACCAGGCTTTTTGAATCAACAAACACTGAAGAATGACACATCTTAAGCACTTAGAAAAAAGAAAAAGAAAAAAAAAAAGGTTTGATGCAGGAGTCAGACTGGTTCATAAATTCTTCTTTGCTTAAAATTAGTTCTCTTGCCTAATGCTATTCTGCATCCTCATGCAGGCAAAAGAATGGAATTCCCTGAAACACTGTGAAAACTATCATCTGTGCATCTTTTATGCATACTTCTCCCCAGTTCTAGCCATTAATGACATTTAACCTCAGAGATTTTAGTTTGAATTAATACAACCTACTTCTTTTGAACTGTAATCTAAACACTACAGTATTGTAAACCAATAAACATATTTTTTTCCATAACTGAAACTGAGGTAAACACACAGGCTTCTCATTGACCCTTTTTACACAGTCAGTGTAAGATTAGGGCAATTTAATACTTTGGCGTTTTCAATGTAATGCCTGTTGTATTTCAATACATCATTCATATTCTTTATCTGATCTGTCATTTATGGTAACAGCTGTCCCTTGTGGGTTTTAAACAGTCTCGTGCTGAGATATGCCTCTGAATCGCTGAAGACCCATTACACGAGGAAATGCTGGAGATAGGACCCCAGCAACTGACCTTTCAGAGCAACTGTCCAACGTACTTCTCCCTGTGCTGCCTCAAGCTTCACACAGTTATTTCTAGGGATGGATTTTAGAATCTTTGTAAACTTAATACTGATGGTCTGTATGGGGCTGTATAAGCAAATAAAAATGATAAGGATAATCCAAACACAGAATGGCCTATTTAGAAGCTGGAAACTATGATCATGATGTGATAGAAACAAAAAATAAAATCTGGAATAAGAAGTTCCAAGAGCCTCACTAGGAAAGCATGCCATATACACTAAAATACAGTGTTATACTGAGAGCAAGAGCTTAAATGGGGACATTTTGAATACATTAAATAAACTAATGGAAGACAGTGAAGTTACATGGACTGAATCAAATGAGAGAACTATGTCGTTGTGCTTTCCATTTTAGCCTGGATCTTCCTTTGCAATGTGTTGTAATCATGTTTCATCTAACTGTTTCATTGAGATGAAAAAAAAAATAGTAATAAGGTTATGACCACTAAGAAATAAAAACAAAATAAGAAAATAAGGAGTCTTCTACTTCATCTACAAATAATCTTGAAGTCCCTTAATGGTAAAAGAAACAAAACTATGCAAACTCAAACATCTCAGACAAAGGGGAGAGGAGAACAAAATAAACAGAAAAACTTGTGTGGCAGGTGTTAGGCACAGTGATTTTTAAGGGATCTATTCTGAAGAGGCTTTCAAGACAACCAATATTTTTTTTTTCCTAAAAGGGACTCTCACGTTAGAGATGACTGTTTTCGATTTGCTATTGGAGAATCAAAATGGATAACATGTTTTTCTAACTACTCCAAAAACTTGTAAAAATTACTGGAAACACAGGACCTGATAATACACTATACTAAAAAGTTCAGTTTCTAAGATTTAATAGGTTAAAATTAGGTAAATCTAGGCATGGTAAGCAGTTTTTGTTTTGTTTTGTTTTTGTTTTTCAGGTAGGATCAGAGCTCAGTAAATTAAAAAAAAAAAAAGAAAGAAAAAAGCTACAGCCAACAGTGTAAATCCTTGCTTAGGAATTTCGGACAGGAAAACAGATGGAAGTGAAGCAAAAGCACATCTGTAACTTGTGGCTCTAAATCTCTCATTTAGGTTGTGACACGTTGAAAGTAAGCAAAAAAACCCCCACAACTTGGGGGAGATCAATAAATACGGAAAGTGTCATCAGCCTAAAAACACAAATCTTCAAAGGCAGTAATTGTCCAAATAGGACCATATATCAAGGTAGACAATGCAAGTGGAATCGAGGCAAAGGACTATTAATTAGACCCCCAGGCGAGTTATGTGAAAGGACCATCCAAACGGAATTCCTGGCATGGACCAAAGGAAATACTGCAGAACAAAAAAGAGAACAGGCACAACCTACAGCTGGAATTCAGAGTCGGCTAGCCTAAGGAAGCTAATGGACAATGCGTCCAAAAATGAATAGAATCCAAAAGTAATGGGAAACAGCCTTGAGGCGAAAAGTTGCAAGCCAGCCTCCCTGAAGTGACCGGTAGTTCCACACTGTAACTTACAAGGGTGGGTCTTGAAGGGACACACACACACACACACACACACACACACACACACGTGTGTGGTAATAAACACCACACAGACATCAATAATAGTATCTGAAAGGGCTATTCAGAAGGTTTATTTCAGGCTGTCTCACCTGTTCTTTCAGTTAGCATTTATTACCTCGCCATGGAGATCTGTGTAATTTACCATTTATGAGAGCCGCCCGGGGTGTAAAGGTGTGCCATTTGGTGCTTGAAAATATTGACTGTACGACAGAATAAAGAATTATAAAGTCTGACAAGGCTTTAGAAATCATCTAGGCTAAGCATCTTATTTTAAATATGAGAAAAATGGAGTAAGAAGTTTGACCAACAAGTAGGGATACCACTGAAAAATAATTCATGAGTAAATGTGTTCTGCTGTATACAAAGATAAACATAACTGAGTGTGAAAGCGATTCTTTAGATGAAGGTACTTATTCTCCTGAGGCTGTCATTGAGCAATACTGTCCTATGAAATGATACTCTAATTCAGCTTCTTTACTGCTTTTAGTGTCTCTCCCTGTCCACACCTCTTGTCTAAAGTTTGCATTGTTCAAATTGTTCACAAAATCTCCACCAGACATGTCTCCAAATTCTTTTGACTATGTCCAGAAATAAGATCCACCCTCCAAGCACAAATATTGCTAAAATGAAGGCAAAATAATAACCATAATTTCAAACATTAAAACGAGTTAAGTATCATCACTTCCCATTAACTTTTAGTAACTGACCTATCTCTAACCAACCCCTGTCCCCTAATACACACACACTACCACTCTTGCACTCCCAAGCACAGTTAGTTGATCTGGCTCCAAAAGTGTGAGTGTGTATGCATGATACGTTATGTGTGTGTGTGTGATTTCTGACATTTAACTCTCTGTTGTATGACAAGGAACTTACATTATTCACACGTCACTCTTCTACATTGTTGACTGCTTGAAAATAGAGACCCATTTAAGTCACTCTTGTTTTCCAGTACCTTCCTCAGTATCTGCCACATCCAAATTCATATATCTCATTTAAGTCTTTCATTTGCTTGGTAACATCGTCATGGGAGAGACAGGCACTCTCATTTCCTAATTTAAGAAGCTGAGCTAGGGGGTGCCTGGGTGGCTCAGTTGGTTAAGTATCTGCCCTCTGCTTGGGTCATGTTCCCAGGGTCCTGGGATCTAGCCCCGTGTCCGGCTCCCTGGTCAGTGGGGAGCCTGCTTCTCCCTCTCCCTCTTCAGGTCCCCCTGCTTGTGCTCTCTGTGTGTCAAATAAATAAATGAAATCTTAAAAAAAACAAAAAACAAAAATAAAAAGAAGCATCAGCTGAGCTAGGAAGGCGTAGAGCAGAGATGTAAGCCTAGATCTACTTTCACATTGAATATTCCTATCATTTGAGCAAAAGTTATTGGTGATATCCTTACTGCCAAATTGAACACCTGATTTTTAATCATAATCTTATCTGACTTCCTTTTGGTGTGTGACATTACTAACAACTGCTTTCTTCTTGAAACAGCTTTTGTCCTTTGAGATGCCACTCTCATCCAGTTCCCCACCTAACTATCAACCTATTTCTTCTCAATTGTCATTTTCCTCTGTTTTTTTTTTTTTTCTTAAATAAATATCATTGTCCCTTGGGATTGTGTCCTTGGTCATTGATCTCACACTACCTACTTACTTGGGCGATTTCACACACTTCCATGACTTCAAGAACCACCAATATATTGGTGATTTCCAAATTCATGATTCCAGACACTACTGAGCCTCAGGTTCATATTTTCAACTGGCTGTTTTGGCAACATATCCTAGAGCCAGGTCAAGTTTGACACGTCCAAGTATAAAATCTATGCCCATACACCATTTCTGGTATTTTTTTGTCTCAAATATCAGAAGATATCTCTTTGTGAATTTTCCTAATCTCTGGTTATCTTCTGGAAATCACAATTACTAAGAATATAGGAGTCCATGTCTACGGGCAAGTATTAAAGTCTCTGGGACAGGAGTAAGGAAGAACTAAAATGCATTGAGGATCCAATAGGACAGGAACCTGTTGCAGCCTTTCATATATATCATGATGTCAATATCTGCAATATCAGTCAGTCCTAAATACAAACGGGGAAGATAAGAGTTCTTAAGAATCTTGAAATTTTATGTATGTTCTAAAGGGGAACCAATCACTATCCTATTAATTTTCCATGTACTTGTTATGCTCCCATCAGAGCAAAGCTCTTTCGAGATCATTTTTTCTTTTTTAAGATTTTATTTATTTGAGAGAGAGAAAGTGAGAAAGAGAGAAAGAGAACACGAGTGGGGATGGGGGAGAGGGAAAAGCAGGCTTCGCACAGAGCAGGGAGCCTGACGCGGGGCTTGATCCCAGGACCCTGAGATCATGACCTGAGCGGAAGGCAGACGCTTAACCAACTGAGCCACCCAGGCACCCCTTCGATTTCTTTTTTTAAAAAATATTTTATTTATTTATTTGACAGAGACAGCGAGAGAGGGAACACAAGCAGGGGGAGTGGGAGAGGGAGAAGCAGGCTCCCCGCAGAGCAGGGAGCCCAATGTCGGACTCGATCCCAGGACCCTGGGATCATGACCTGAGCCGAAGGCAATCGCTCAACCGACTGAGCCACCCAGGCGCCCAGCCCCCTTCGATTTCTTAAATGCTTTTCCCACCTCTGAGATTTCACATGTGCTTTTCTTTCTGCCTGGAATATTCTTCCCTATCCCTGTCATCTTTGCCCTGAAACTTCCTAAACATTTTCAATATCTGGTTCAAAAGTTACTTTTTCAGACAAATCTTCCACAGTCAATCTAAAACCCACCTATTTTCCTAACCACACCCTGTGTTTTTTTTTCCCCATTTTAGCACTCACCACACTTTCCAATTATATATTAATCTGTGTGTTTTCTTGTTTAATGCATATATCAATTATTAGGTTGCAAGCTCAGTAAATACAAGAATCACTTTTTTCTTTCTATTTTCTATAAAACTACTGTTTATTTAGCATAGCGTTGTGCACACGGCTGTTAAGTAAATGAGTACTTTGATAGTCTATATTTATACTGTAGCCACTAGCCATGTGATACTACTTACTTATTTTTATTATTTTAAGTTTTTATTTTAGTTCCAGTTAGTTAACAATACACGCGATACTATTTAAATTACAATTCGTTAACATTAAATAACATTAAAAATTCAGTTACTCTGTCATACTAATGAAATGTTAAGACTAATAGCTACATGGCTCTATGTTGGAGAGTGTGCATATGGAACATTCCTATCATCACATAAAGTTCTACTGGACAGACTAGTCTACAGTAAGCAATTAATAAAGCAGTAGTAATAAATTAAGGACTTACTAGACATCTACATCTAGATTCTATGCATTCTGTTCTATTCATTCCTATTTTCTTTAAGGAGCCACCTAACAGGTCCCTAGTCCCAAATATTTCTCAATCCAGATGGTTCCTCAACTTACTGCTAAGTATATCCGCCCATCAAGTCACTTCTTTTCTAAAACACACTGATAACTTCTCATTGCCTACAGGATGGAGTTTGAACTCCTTAATACGGAAACAAGACTTCTTGTCTTCCCATTTGTCACCCCAATCTCGAATGACATTGCCCCCCACATACGCCCCTCCAGTTCCACTTATAAGACTTCACCCTTCTGTAACCCAAATATACTGTCACAATGCTGCCTGAAAGGGCTATCTTTTCCTCTCCTTGATGCAGTCCTCCCCCTGTAGGACTCAGTTCTCGAGCTTCGCCAAATACGCAGCATCCTCAGCTCTTACCTCTGTCACATTATATTGTGATTATCTGTTTATATCTCTATTTCCGCCACTGTATTACGAGGTTTCAAAGAAAAGGGACAGTGGTTTACTTACCTCCCAGTGTCCAGTATATTGCATTTTGTACAGAACTTACATATTTTGTTGTTATTGAAATAACAAAATGATATAATGGTGAGTAGTTACAGAACTGAAAAGATTCACTCTTATTCTATAAACAATTCTTTACTAATTTTTGTGAATTTTTGCCTATTTCAAAAACCTTCTCCCCACCAATCACGATACACTACTCAGTCTAATAGTATTATCTTTGACAGGTCAATAAAATGGCTTTTACTTTAGTTTAGTAGCTGAAGATGTAGGGAACTCTTAAATTGTCAGCAGTTTGGGGGCTGAAGCTCATCAATTACAAATGGAAACAAATAAAAACAGCAAAACCAGAATATTTCTAAGCAAATGAGCCTGTAGGAATACCCTGGTGGAATAAAGACTATAAAGGACTCCCACATTACAAAAAAGTTTTGTAAACTCAGTAAAGTGTACACAGTTCACTCTTAATCTTCTCTAACATAATCTCTCACTTCTTGGATACTATGCTTATATCTATCGAACTCAATTTTGTTTCATAGCATAGACATACATTTGTTATTATTTCTTGAAAATTGAAAAACAATATTATAATAATCCCAGGGGGGTTAAAAAAAAACCAACAGAGAGGAGTATGTTCTGAATAATGTCAGAAGAACATTTTTATGTGAAAACAATATATAACAGCAACAATGATGATGCTGAACAGTTGTTTTTTTAATTAAACTTGTTATTGTTTTGACATATTTTTTAAAAGATTTCAAGTCATTTTAAATCTTGTCAGTGAAATTTCCACTTATACGTGCTCACTTTTTGCCACACTTTAATCCTAAATTATTAAGTAAAGTTCAAAACTGTCAGGGCATGCTGCGATTAAGAAATTTTAAAGATGTATGCAGAATCAAGTATCGTAAACATTTGACTAATGGATCATATGTGTAGTGGGAGATTCTGAAGATGGTACTAACTAGAAACAGTGATTGAGTAAAGAGATGTAAGAAGGACCTCCATTATATCTTTTGTTTTTTCCTAAGGAAATTCATCCATCACATGTCCTTATTTGATCTCACAATTTGTTAGCTTTTTATCCAAACACAATGGCATGACAAAATCTTGCTGTGTGGCCTTCGAGTTTTTTGTGGTGGGAAGATTCCTGTACTACAATTCTCTCAGCCTTTTCAATTCTATAGGAGTTTGTTCATAATTAAAACAAAATATCCCAGGGCTGATACTTAAGAGTCTATATCATATTTTTAATATATAAGTTTATAAATGGAGCAACTACATTTTTAATATATTCTTCGACCTCTAACTTAGCTTTCAGTATATTTAACAATAGGGTAAAAATAGTGTTTTGTAACAAATGATTTTCTTTCAAATGCATTAGACCTATGAAGAAATGAGTATTGAAGTCGCTCACAAAACACTCACTTGTTATATATGTTCATCAGAAAGTGACTTGTAAATCGTTTTTGACATATTTAATGTAGCTCATTTATGTAAATGATGTCAATCCACAGCCCAGCTTTTCAGGGTCAGGATACTGTTGTTATAAAGCATGCTTCAGTACTAACACACCACGACTACTCCAAGCAATGGCCATTCATCTCTAGGCAAGAGGCTTCAAGAGAAATTACTGTGAATTCTTGGACTCTGAAAGAATGAGGATGCTTTTTAGAGAATTCTGTCCCCTGGGGGTGAAGGGATCAGTGGGAGACAGCATCATTGGCAAGGACACTAGGTAAAGAATGATGTGTGCTCACAAGCTGGCCTCATTCAAAAGCCATGTTTTCATTAGCACTCTTAAGTGCTGTGATGGTTTGTATTTCTGTCCCTGGAAGTGTTCAAAAGCCTGAGGGTACAGATTGAGAAAAAAAGTGATAGGCTCAAATGGAAGAAAATGAAAAGTTTGTACAAGACCAAAAAAAAAGCTTCCTATTGAGAGTATTTATTAACTTAACAGCAATTCTTCTTAATAACAGAGTTTATGCGGAAGGTGTCTGGCTATTTAAGAAAAGTTATTTCAAGGAAGATAAATCCAAGTAAAAAAAATAATATATTGAAGTCAAAAGTGTGATTCCAGAAGCATTATTGTTCTATAAAGCTTGTATTCACTCAAATGAGAACTTGAATGGAACAAAATGGGTGTGTTTCATAGAATTCTGTTTCCTGTAACTTATATTAGATGGCAATCTTAAAAAATGAATTGCAGTGTTCTTCACAACAAATTTTTCACATTTTGGTTTATTTTTTTCTTCTTCTTATCTCATTTATTCTCAAAACCTAATCTAGATAAATGCTCTAGAAAGCATTTACTACAGTATTACCATAACCATATTTTCAACTTATTTGATTCCTATAAAGATACATAATTTTACATGTGTGATGTGTTTTCATAAAAATACCAGATCTGATTCTGTTAGTGTTCAAGTTACTCCAGTGATTATATTACTTTCAACTTCAAAATCAAATTTAATGTACAAAAGCATTTTAATTTCCATGGACCAGGACAATGTAATGATCTTACTGGGAATAGTGAAAATGGGCAAAGGGATAACCCTTTGGCAAGCTGCCAAAGAGATCTAACTCAAACCTGGGTAACAGTTCACACTGGGAAAAAAACAAAAAAAACCCAAAACAACCAAAAAACCCCTAATACTGTAAAAATTTGTATCTTTTTTTTTTTCACTTTTGGATCTTAAAAATTATTCATGTAAGATAGTGTGAATTTATCCTACCACTTATGAATGATGGACATTAATTTTTACTTCAAGATTATATAATTAATTGTTCATACATATACATACATGCCACTTAAGTAAGATAAATATATCTTGCCTTACAAACTCTTCCAACTCGAGAAAGGATGGTCTTATCAGAAGTAGTGCCTTCTTGAGATGATTCACGAAAGAAGAAATATATTTTATCGTCATCTGGATTATAGGTGTCTGGTATAGGGAAAGTTCCAATAAATTTTGCTCCTGTTTGAAAGAAAAGAAGCTATAGATTAAAATACTGAGACAATTCAGCCAGGATAGCATTGGTGTCTTTGAATGTGAAACAGTTATCAGCAGAATAAAAAAAAAAAAAAAAAAAGAACCATTAATTGAATGTGTGAAATGAGACATACACAAATAAATACGACACGAGGTAGAAACATGTATTAGCATGCAGAAGTCTCGAACAAGTTCTCTAGGAACTTCAGAGAGCCAGTGAAAACATTACTGGCTGATATTCACAATTGTTACAACTCAACCAAATTACTTAGAAAGTACTTTCAAACCTGGAGAATCTACGATTTTATATTTTCCTTTTATTTGATGGAGTCACTGTTTTTTAAATCACAATGTATAGAATGAAGAGCTTAGGGAAAACTATAAACATATCCCAAATTTTGATATGTTATTTGCTGCATTTTGTGTAATTGCTAAAGGGAAGAAGGAAATTAAAACAACTAATTAACAGAGCTTGGGTTGACTCCAGTGAAGGCTCTGGAGACAGTCTTTGCAGGTATATATCCTATCTCTCCCACTTACTACAAGGGTGACCTTAACGTGAATTTTGCCTTCTCTATGCCTCAATTTTCTCATGCCTAATATGAGGCTACCAATCATCTACCTAGTAGGATAACTGATATGATAACCAAGTGAATTAATATGTGTAAAGAACTTGCTATCTGGTAGTGCCTGACACATAATAAGTGTTCAATAAATGTTATTTATCATTAAATAAATCTTCAGGATGATAATCATTATTACGACCACTAACAAGAGAATGATAGAAAATTTAGCACATCCACACACTTGATCGAATAACAGGTAGCTGATAAAAACGAAGAACACAGTTCCAAATGTACTGGCATGGAAAGATGCCCATAATACATGTCAAATTAAAAAAATATTAGCAACTCAACTAACCCCTTTGCACTGCACCAATGACAAGCCAGTTTGGGTTACTAATTCCTTCTTTAAAAAGTATTGGGCCTTTTTAAGTTTGGGTTTTATAGAATTGTGAATGAACCAGGTAACAGATCTGTAATGAGGTGATACTAACTTGGAAATAATTCTTTTGATTAAGGCAAACTAGAGACAGTGGTTATTGCAGAAAGAAGGAAGAACTCCAATGAAGTAGAAAATATGAGATGCCTGGAGGGAAGCACAGAGCCATCTTTAGGAAGTAGAAGCAGGAAACAAGAGAAGACAAAAAAGTTTCAAACCACAGTCACCAGCACCATAACAAAAACAAAACAGAGAGTTAAGAGGTAGGTGAAAAAGATCAATATTGCCTTATTGTCATGTACCCCAGGAGTCCTGAAAATCATCCCCCTGCTAAAGTAGAGCAGTAGGTCAATAGCCCAGTAAACAGGACTTCCTAATAGCTTTCTTCAATAAATAAAAGTTAATGTTTGATTCCAAAGTGATGGGTAGTTCAGTCTTCATTATCCCAGCCAGGCTGGGTCAACCAGGGTCTCTTATCCAATTTCTTCTCTGCTTAAATGGGAAACTTTGAGAGGAAAAGTGAGGGGGAATTATGTGCATGAACTTTCTCCCCTTTGTTCTTTATTAGTTCCCTGTTCTTTCCCTGAAGTTCAGAACTCCAACAGATTCTTATGCTCTTGATAATCTCACTTTGATATAGTCCTAGGTTACATTAAAAAAAAAAAAATTTAGAAAACCATGTAGGGTTTTGGGAGGTGCCTGGGTGGCTCAGTTGGTTAAGTGTCTGCCTTCTGCTCAGGTCATGATCCTGGAGTCCTGGGATCGAGCCCCGAGTCTGGTTCTACGCTCAGCAGGGAATCTGCTTCTCCTTCTCCCTTGCCCCTTCCCCTGCTTGTGCGCTCTCTCTCGCCCACGCTCTCTCAAATAAATAAATAAAATCTTAAAAAAAAAGAAAGAAAGAAAACCATGTAGGGTTTTGGGGCGCCTGGGTGGCTCATTCCGTCAAGTGTCCGACTCTTGATTTTGGCTCATGGTCTCAGGGTCCTGTAATTGAGCCCCAAAATGGCCTCTACACTCAGCAGGGAGTCTGCTTAAGGATTCTCTCCCTCTCCCTCTGCCCCTCCTGAGTAGCAGTAGGACACAAAAGGGATAAAACTGAAAATATACATAAGTTATAGGAATATGATTGGCTTGTTTTATCTTAACAAATATTTGAACTTAAAAAGGGGGTTCACACAAGTAGAATTTATCATAGCTCTCAGATATAATTTAAATAAAAGCTCTACATGAAGCATGTCACCCTTGTAACATTTAAATCCTATCACTTTAATGACTGAGTTGAATTTATAATTTAAAAAATAACATTGTGGTACAAAATTTAGTCTTCTCTCTCTAGAGAGGACATGAGAATTCAGTGATGTGAAACTGATAATCATTACAGATAAAAGGAATTCAAGGGTGAGAGACAGAGTGGCTTGTAAAGCTTTCCTCAGATACTCAGATGGGCGAAGTGGTCCAGAGGAGCCAACTGTTAGGTTTTCACTTGTTTACTGAGTTCAACAAAAAAAAATCAATTCCACAACAACACAGAATGTAGATGGTCTGCAAGGAGGCCAAATAAATATGACAATTCCTATTATCCTATTGCAGAAATACACAGAAAAACCTACTTTGGATATTGAAAATACTGTCCAAGTACAGGTATCACCATTTGAAATGGTCAAAGGTAGAATACGACACTAGTCTACATTCCAGGAATTTTATCTATGACATCAGTGGGAGAAAATAGAGTAGATACTTTCCCAATTTATATTTCTTTCACCTTTCAACTAATATATAACACAGATGATCAACAGAGCCTAGATGCTCATAGATGAACAATCACTTATATTCAGCGACTGATGATTTTATTAGATTCTGTTTTAAATGTTGGTTCTCTTTTAAGTACTATAAGACAACCATTTTGGAGTACTATAAGAAAATTGAATGATAGGGGTTTTTAAGCCAAATGTTTATTATAGGAAGAAATCTAATTATGAAAAATAAGTTAGTATCAAATAGTACTCTATTGTGTGATTTAAATAATAAGCATACTCAAGAGGTAAAAATAAATACATTTCAAGAATACAAAATATCTTTCTTGCAGATTCAACTGAGGTCCTGTCTAAGAAGAATATTGATGCTAGTACTTTAATATAGAAACTCTTTCCTGAGTTGCTGCCAAGTTTGAGTAAAAATAGTTATCATTTAATCAGTGTATGACATGAACAATTGTTGCACTAAATAATTTAAAATCATAACAACAGACACCTGGGCTTTATTATAATAGCACATTTTTCTCCTTCAGCATTTAAAAGACATGCTCTAATAGGGATAGAGTTTGAAATCATGCATTTTCACAAATAAGCTATTAGCATGACACTAAGAGGCACTGCCTAATGAAAATGGCATCAACCCACAGAGCCTGCAATATGCATCATGAACCTCTTTGCACCCGGATGAGCACACCTACACCATGATTTAGCAAATAGTGACTTCCTTACTTTCGTTCACTTCTTCTTGCAATATCTTCTCGCTACCACTTTTTAAAAATGTTACCCTTTCGAGTAGAAAGAGAATTTGGAGACAACAGAACTTACCAGGAGAAACTTCAAATGAAAACTGCCTCCATATGTTAAAAATAAAAATTAAAAACAAAAGTTCTCATCTACTCCAGGAAAGAAAACAAAAACATATGCATTTGAAGCATCATTGTTTGTTTTCATCTTCCAAATGGTCATACTTCTAAGCTTTATCCTAAAATTCTCACAAAAACTCTACTATATTTGAGTAACCACTCTGACTTCTACCTACATTCCTATTTCCGGATGGTTCTAAGATTAAGTTGATAAAGAAAAGTGAAAAAGAGAAGTGTGGGACCATCTAAGACTTCATCCAGAACTGCCCGTGGTACCGCATCTTTGCAATTTTTCATCCTCCTGGTGAGGTATTTAACAGGATTAGTCTCTCAAAGAAGGAGTCGGGATTCATACTTCTTAAGGCTACTGAACCTGGATTAGATAAAGTCCTGAGAAATTCTGACAAGGATCCTTGGACTTGTAAGTGAAGAGGATAGCTGATCTTGCTCTGGCTAATTCCAGGCAGTGCAAAGAACAAAATATGGCATACACACAAGCATCAAGGAATTTATGGACCTAAAAAAGATTCACATAGGATCATATTTTTTAAAAGGTTAATTATTTAAACACACTCAATTGCAAATTTAATTTAATTCTGTATTTCACTTATTCTAAATGTAATATCAATTTACATTTATAAGAGTTTAATCACAAACATGTAAAAAATAGGATTTTAAACTAAAAGTGAAAGTATAGAGAGCAAAATTTAACAGGAAAAAACTCTGAAACTTGTCTAACCAGAAATAAATAACACTATGATGTTACAATATATAGAAGAAACTGATTAGACATTGACATCGACTCCATCATCTGAAATATCAAATATGTCAGTTCTTCCTTTTTTTTTTTTTTGAGATTTTATTTATTTATTTGACAGAGACACAGAGAGAGAGGGAACACAAGCAGGGGGAGCGGGAATGGGAGAAGCAGACTCCCCGCTGAGCAGGAAGCCCGGTGCGGGGCTCAATCCCAGGACCCTGGGATCAGGACCTGAGCTGAAGGCAGACGCTTAATGACTGAGCCACCCAGGCGCCCTGTCAGTTCTTTCAACCTGGCAACAATTTTATGAAACTGAGACGTGAGTTTCACATCTAGATGCTAAGTGAACAGTAAAGAAAATTTAGACTTGTGTTGCATTATTTGATTGTGAGCTACTGCACATAATTAATAAATAAGTACACTTTAGACCAGCAGGGCCTAATAGAAAACCCTGTGATGATGGACATGTTTTATATCTGTGCTGTTCAATAGTCCTTAGCCCATGCGGCTAGTGAGCACTTGAACTATGTCCAGTATGACTAAGGAACCAAATTTTAAATGCATTTAATTTTAATCAATTTAAATGTACATGCGGCTAGCGTCTACTATATTAGTGCCACTTTCGAGCAAATAGCCTGTCAGTAACTGCTACATCAGGTCCAGTGTTAAGGCAAAAACAGCCTCTATTCCCATAACTGTCACCGAAAGGGCAGTCAAACTTGAGATTCCGGAGACAGGAGACACTATTGCCCTCAGAAGTTTGGTACTGGAATGGAATGACAGGCTTGGGGGCTAACAGACCTGGACACACCTTCTTCATGCCGTCTTAATTTATGGAATATAAGGTTGAATAAGATCATGTCTATGATAACCTTATTCGCAGTAATCTTCACAGTTCCTCTATCACTGTATTTTGTTTCCATGCATTCCCGACTCCAGCCAGATGATCCACTGACCTCTGTCTTTGGACCCCAGGTTGATTCTATCTGGAAAATGGCCACTTCTCAGAATGGAAAACAGAAATGCTCCCTAAGCAAGTCAATCTTTTGCCTTAGCCAATCAAGTACTTCCTCATTACAAGAATCTCATATAGTTTCTATAATTTCTCCCTTGCTGTGCCCTAGTTTCCATGGGCTGAGAAGCTCCTCGGCTGAATGGGTCTCCTGAGGCATCGTGTTCTTCTAATTCTGGCCTACCTGTCCATCAGCAAACATCTGATCTGATGGTTGCACTAACCCTGAATTCAGAGATTCTGCCGAGGTCTTCCACATCACTTACCTAACCACACGTTCTCTCTGGGCTCTAGTGCCTACGACCAAACCCACATCCTCAGTTTGCTATTGCACAACATAGCATTTAGGCATGGCCTCTGTCTATAAATGAGGCTCCAAAAGCAGGGAATGTGCAGTCAGAGGAGCAGAATTTAGGTTGATCATAAAATACATCATAAAATGTCAAGAAAAAAGTGTCTAGAGCAAGAAAGACATCCCTGAGTCTCAGTCTCCCATCTACTAGCTATCTATAAACAATATATCTGACTTCTAATCTAGCCCCCAAATGTAAAGTGGGAATAGTAATTCTCTCAGGATTATATCAGTAAATAAAATAATACTTTAAAAGTGCCTAAAATAGTGACCCGTGTGGACGCTATATAAAATAAATTTGAAGCAGAAGAGATCAGCGATAGGAAAATGAATTAACAAACAATAAAATAGTGGCAAGAACCCAGAGATCAAGTCATGAAGACCTATAGAAAGATGGCCATGGAAACAACAAGGTCGATAGATATTTTGACGGAAGTAAAAGCCCCTAGTGACAGATAAGATAAAGGGGGTGGGGGAGAGGAAGGAATCCAAGATAACTTCAAGGTAACTGGGTGAATAATGTTTAGAAAGTTAAGATAGATAGAACTCAGGAAACTGGCATTGAAGGGCAGGTTAGAAAGGGAAAACAAGATAATTTTAGATTTTAGATTTTTAGATCCAATTAGTCTTTTATGTATCTCTAACTATATCTGTATCTGCATATATTTAAAGAAACTCAAGCAAAGGATCACAACTTAAACAACTTGTAAAAAAAAAATCAAAGCACCTTAGTGGCACAATCAGGGTGAAGACTTAGATATCTTTATTTGCATACAAAACAATCAGCTTCTTTCTTGTGATCTGGGATGAAAATGTAAGACACCCAAATAAATATTCTTAAGGGCTCTGAGTTGCAGAAAAATAGGCTTGGAAATGTAGTTTCAGGAAATACTGGAGCACAGGAAACAGCTGGAAATCTGAGAGTGGATGAACTCACAGGATTATGAAATGCAGAGAGAGAGAAAGAAAAGGTGGTCAATAGTTATAGCTAAATAGGTATCAGTGAACCACAGAGACTTTGGTGTTTTAGTCCCACCTCCTGCCTTTTTCACCTTCAAGAATAAGGACAATGATGTGATGAAAGCATTGACAACTGAACTGCTCTTAAAATTGTCTTCCATCAGGCTTCCCAATATGATCTTCCCTATATGATCTAATTTAATCCTTAGAACACCCTGTGAATAAATACTATTATTATGCCAAATTTTTTACAAAAAAATGTAGACGCACAGAAAGGTTTGACCAAGGTCACAAATAAGTGATATTCAGGATTTAAACCTATGGAATTAAATTCCACAGAAACAGAGCTGTGATTCTTGTCTAAACTAGGACACTTTTGAGAGCTACAGAACATTAGAGGTAGACTGGAAATGTCCAGGGCAAACCGGGTTTTATGGTCCCCTGGCCATTAATCAATAAGCATTCTGCCTTGAATGTCTTAGAACCATAAACATTGGTTCTAATTCTTAGTCATTTGCCTGCATTCAGTCCATTGAGACTTTTCAAATGTGTATCCTTTCTCCTTTCTTCCTTTCCACTGACTTCTCTAATCACAAAGTTTTCTCAGTATCTAAAACATTCTCTTGAATTCCATCCTCAGATCCTTGAATTCTTCTATTCCCAAATATCTTCTATTTCAAATATTTGTTGCTGTATATTCTCACATCCGTCTCAACTGCCAATACCTTTGTTCTTGTCCCACATTTTCCTGATTCCTTGCTATGGCTTCTTTCTCTATCCTCATTCTCTTTTAGTCTTCTCTTCATACTACTGTCAGTTACTTTATAAAAAACAAAGATCCGATTCCCTAATTAAGATCAGGTTATGGATGAAGGGGGTGAAAAGGTACAAACTTCCAGTTATAAAATAAGTAAGTCATGGGGATGTAATGTACAGCATGGTGACTACAGTTAATATACTGTATGGCACATGTGAAAGTTGCTAAGAGTAGATCTTAGAAGTTCTCATCACGGGGCACCTGGGTGGCTCAGTCGTTAAGCATCTGCCTTCGGCTCAGGTCATGATCCCAGGGTTCTGGGATCAAGCTCCGCATCAGGCTCCCTGCTCAGCGGGAAGCCTGCTTCTCCCTCTCCCACTCCCCCTGCTTGTGTTCCCTCTCTCGCTGTCTCTCTCTCTGTCAAATAAATAAAAAAAAAAAAAAAAAGAAGTTCTCATCACACACACAAAAATACTTCCAACTTTATGGTGACAGATGTTAACTAGACTTATTATGATCATTTTGCAATATATACAAATATTGAATCATGATATTATACCCTTGAAACTAATATGTTATGTGTCAATTATACCTAAAGAAAAAAAAAAAAGAACTAAACCATAATTCACTTCCCCATGATGTCAGGATAATATTTATAGCTTTCCAGCCCCAACTCCCACTCTCTTCTAATGCTTCTGGTAGTCACCCCTGAGTTCAGTAACCCTCCCATGTAATCTTTGCAAATCCATGAGTAGAACAGCATTCAGTATGCCAAGGGTCCTCAAAAGTTGTTATTAAATGTTAAACCAATGCAAGGCTTCCTACTTTGTAATTCTCTTCACACAGCATTTAAGAAAAACATGCTAGTCAAATAATAGTTGAATAAAGATTTCCTACATTTATTAATTCAGCAATGCGGCAGACTTCTTAATGGACATGTCATAGTTAAGGAATAAATAGAATAATCTCCGAAAAGAGTGGCAATATGATGACATTTGCCATCCCAAGATTAAGAAATACAATCTATACTTCATTTTAAAGCCATAAGTATATCTTGCTACCTAAACAGATGGGTAAGTAATTTGGTAAAATCCATGCACTCACTCTCAAACCAAGTATTTCCACAAAAACCTCACAATGCTCAAGAAGATAGTCTTGCCTTGTCTGAGTGTAGAGAAATTAATGAGTAATCACATAGTTGGGAAATCTTCTAAATTTGTCTTCCCCGGTAACAGGCTCTCTTTTGGTCAAGGGAGATCCCATTGTTGTGTAAACAAATGGATCTGGAGGTTCTGACTAAAGAAATGTTTTAAAGCATTTTTCCCTTTTGTTTATGTTGTCACCGCTTAAATGATACTGAGAGATAGAGAGATAGCCCCTAGGAAATGTCTACCCAGGCCTCCTCCACCAAAACCCAGTATTTATGGTGGGAAAGAGAAATGTTGTTTGTCTGCTTAAATGGCAATGTTATGTTATTCTGCCATGCTTTATAATAAAGTCCTATGATAATTAGAAAACATTAGACTATCATGATAAAACCTGATCTGCTATAAGGCAGGAGAACATAAACAAATTAATTAATCAATGAATTAATTCATTAGTGGCTTTTTTAAAACTCAGAATACTGTATCACCTCCAAACAAAAAAGTAATCAGATAAACTTATGTCAATATTAATATGCTTAAAATTTTAGAAGGCCATGTCAACCCAAGTATAAATAACCTTTCAACAAAAGAAGTCAGCATTACAACCTATCCCTTTGTTGTTAGGCTATTAGACAGTATTTGGATTAGTCATTAAAAAACAGACTTCAGGAGAAAGATTGCCAACTTGAACCCCAGGGTCTACAACTGACAAGTTATAAGAACTTGACCAAATTTCTCAACTTCATTCTGTTTACTCATCTTAAAAAGGCACATAATAATAATAATGCATACCTCATATGTCATTGTGGACATTTAAAAAATCAATTAGAGCATGGAACAGCGTCAAGGACAATAGCACACTTTCAGTAAGTGTCAGCTATTATTATTATATACACAACAGGCTCTGGAGATTTGTCTTAGTGGGGAATTAATCAAATGCATTTTATAATGTTAAGCTAAACCACTTATTCCCAAACACATTTGAATGAGTAATAATGAGTTTCTTATCTATCCAAAAGCCAAGGCAAAAAAATGAAAAGAGAAAATCACTAACCATTGAGCCAGTAGTGCTCCGAAATGTCGGTTCTGATGTAATGATGGTCATGAGTAGGCCCAAGGGACCGCGTGAATGCCGTGTCTTTGCCAAGGAAATCAGACGCTGTTCCAGAATAGAGGTACTCATCTGAGAGGGAGAAGAGAATACACAGGACTTCTAAGAATACAGCAGCAGATACTATTTGCAATATACTAATTTCATTGCGTGAAACCAAAGACGTTTCTTGCTTAACATGAGAAGATACTGTTTCATAAATTTCACGTTCAAATTTTGAAAAATTTGTAGAGTCGAAGACAAGATAACCCAATGAACTTTGGTATGCTGGTGCTAGAGACCTGAAGATAAAAATGGCCAAAGTCTTCCGAATTCATAATTGCATATGCATTAGCTTCTCTTATGAATAAGCTCTTCCTCCTTTCCCCTCTCCCACAAATAACTCAAGGACACATCATAATTAAGAGTTTGTCTTCGTAGCAGCACAAAAAATACTAAAAAGTAAATGCCATAATGAGGAATGGATTGCGTAATTAGTATTTACTTAACCAATACAACCTCAATGACCACAACTTTTCTCTGCCTAACCTCTGCTGAAAGGGAGCTTTCAGCACTGAAGTCATTCTTGGTAATTATAACATGTTGCATTCCTTGTAGCTAATCACATCTCTAATGGTTCTGATACACAGGAATTCCTGAAAAGGGAAAGATGTGGCTATTACTGCATACCGAACTTCTTTGTCCTGTTATTTATGTAAAATGCATATCCAATGTTTTACCAGAAAGAGAGAAGTGGGGGGGGTACGCAGGGTGGGGGTCCAGCAGAAGAGAAAGGAGAGGAGAAAGGGGGGAGGTGTAAGAAGGGAAAGAGAAGGATGAGAGGAAGGGGAGGGAGAAGGAAGAGATCAGGGAAGAAGGGGAAGAGAAAAGGATTGAGGGAGAGAAAGGGGAGTGGGGGCCAGTGTTCCCTAATGCTAGTCAGCACTTGGAGGGGGGAGAGACAAGAATGTTGTCCCTACAGTAGAATATATTGCCCCTTTGAAAGCTAAGCCTCTATTTCAAGAAATCTTTATAGTCAATAATGTTGAGTACACGTAATAGACCAAAATAAAAAAAGAAAAGGCTAATCTCTATAGAGCATTTAGATTTTTAAATGGCTAAGTATAAGATCAGTGAAAGACACTGTTTTATCACTAAAATCCAATTTTCCTCAGAAATATTATCTTTAAAATTCTGACTTTCTATAAGTGATTGAAAACTTTCTAAATCCTCTGATTACATCCATCTGAATAACCTTTTACTGAACTATTTGAGTCAACCAATCTAAATAATGGCAAGAGTCAATTTCCAAAGGTAAACAAAACAAAACAAAACAAAACACAAAAGAGAGAAATCCAGTTAGGTAAAGTAAATGTAGATATGATACTACTTCCTTCTCTTAAAGCAATCCCCTAAAATAAATGGTAAATGACAATATTTCATTTGTGGAGCAAATTTTTAAAAAACAGAAGAAAAATAACAACATCAGTAAAGACTCTTACTTGGTAAGAGTAAAGGAAACAAACTATTCGTTTGAAAAAAAAAAACTATGGATATTTGAACATATTGTTAAAAAAAAAAAAAAAGGTGTGTTTCAACCTAAAAACTGTATCTGTATATCCAGGCTTTAAAACAGTCTTCTTTGTATTTAAATCACTTAGGGATTTGTAAGAGGGCTCACCGATGCCCATAGTCCATTGTTTTTATTAAGGATATGTCAACCCCACTTGACAGATCAGAATCCCAAATCATCTAACTCCCTTTCTGAGGATAATGACTGAACATCAGTCATACAATTTTCAAAACACACAAAAACACGCATGCTTTCACTTCAAAGGAAGATCACTAGTTTTCACTAAGTGAAAATTAAAATGTCATGGTGCTTCACTCTTATCGTCTATTCAAACATTTGATAGACAAGTTCAATAAAAAGAGAGTAAAGTCATGAACCAAACCAAGACAAAAGGGGTCCTTATAATGGTTAAAATTCAGAGGTCGTGCCAACATTCCTCAGAACAGACTTCAGACCACACAGCACTGCCTTCTTTAAACAGGATAATCACCTCACAAGTGAATTTAAGATGTAGACAAAGCAAGAGAAGACTGAATGTGCTAGCAAAAAATTCACATTTCCATTACTACAATCAGGTTAATGTGAAATTGCAGGGAAAAGATGTTATAAAATTCTATTATCTGTATTCTATCATTTGTTTTATTAGTTTATCCACTACATCTTACTATTAATCCTTCCACTCAAATCTTCAGCATATTTTGTAACCTATTATGTTTAGGAACTGCTAAATTTAACTTCTGTAGTAAGCCAAATAGGACATAGCTTAGTATAAGAAAATCTGAGACATCTAAATATAAAATTATAGAACAAGTAAGTGTGTGTCATTTGCATTAAAAAGAATTCAACCAGAACTTCATTTAAAAACTGTATAGAGGGGCACCTGGGTGGCTCAGTTGGTTAAGCATCTGCCTTCGGCTCAGGTCATGATCTTGGGGTCCTGGGATCACCCCAGGCTGGCTCTCTGCTCATCGGGGAGTCTGCTTGTCCCTCTCCCTCTGCCCTTTCCCCTCCTTGTGCTCTCACTCTCTCTTTCTCAGATAAATAAATATAAATAATAATAATAATAAAAAAACTGTGTAGAAATGAAGGATCTGCTCGGGCTTCCCCTGATGATAAGGTTGCTAAATATAGAGATTTGGCACTAAAATACTATAATCAAATAGCCAGTGAAAGAGTAATCCCAAATAATCTTTAACTCAATAAGAAAATGTGGTTTAGTCTACACATACCTTTTTAGAAAACCACCTAAAAGCAAGGCCATTGATCTTACCTGTCATTACCGAGGCAAAAGGCTGCTGAGGATCAAAAGGACATTTCAGTCTGCCAGACTCCAAATTATGTGTGTCTAGTTTGAATATAACTTCCTGTTATGAGAAATATTAACACAAGTGAGACTTTTTAAAATAGCAAATCAGCAAGAAGATAGGAGATAAGAACTAAATTCTAACTCATTTATTCAACAAAAACTGATTGAGCATATAGCATGTGCATCATGCTGTGCTCCTTAACTCTTTAGCAAATATTATTTCTGGCAAGGCTCAATTCCCATGTTTTGGTCTGTGTTTGCCCAAAGTAGTAATGATAATACTGAATGAATTTTTCAATTGGAAGTAGTGATATAACCATCAATTCACTGAGTCTGGACCACTCTCATTATCAAAATCACCATCAAGCACACACATTTCTTAAGGCTAATAACAAATTTATTGAGCCTAATAAGCTAATTTCCTCATCTAAGAAATGAATTTATGGGGCGCCTGGCTGGCTCAGTCCATTGAGCATGTGACTGTTGATCTCAGGTTCATGAGTTTGAGCCCCACGTTGGGTATAAAGATTGCTTAAAAAAAAAAGAAATGAATTTACTAAAATAATTACACTTTCATTACTATTGTGGTTTATTTACTCACACATCTTCAACTAAACCAAAATAGGCCTTGTGACATTTTGTGATTTTAGAGACATAAAAGCGTGCTAAGGCAGACAGTCCATTTACAGAGCTGTTGATACATGTGGGCAAAAAAACCCCAAAAAACAAAAAAAAAACCCAACAACCAAAAAAAACCCTGTTGTAGTATTTTCACTATTATGAAAACACTGTACACATTAAAACCACATAGTTATTTTGGCTGAAATATCTATTTTTATAATAGTGGCCACAGACAGAATGACATTGGCAGACTTTTAATATTCAGGAAAAAATAACATCTTAAGTTGAACTTTCCAAGAAAAATATGAATGTATAATGAATATGGCCCCATGAGTTTGAGTGTTTCATAACAATGACAACACTACCACCCAGCAGAAAGGCTGATGACTCACCCTGCATATGCACTAGTTAGAGAAATCTAGCATTTCAGATATTTTCTCTAGACGGTGTATCTACCAAGTTGTATCAGAACACATGCATAATGAGAAAGGAACATTCAGTGCTACTTATCTAGAAAGTAAGCAATGAAGCAAAAGGGATAGAGGGAATTGGATTGTTTGTTGTACTGTGTTGTCATTTCAGATTTGTTTCTTCTGAACAGAACCAATAGTAATGACCACCTTATTAAAAAAAAAAACAGTGGTAGTAATTTAAATAGCATGATTGACAATGGCTATTTCATAGTTTTAAGTAAATGCACTTTCATGCTAACAGGAATAGTCCCTGCCATTAGGTACTAACTGTGGGCCCAAGAAATTTATGTACATTGTCTCATTGAATCCTCACCATAAGCCTAAAGCTATAGCTACTTTAAGAATTCCAGCTTCACAAGTGGAATATTGAGGACAGAAGGGGTTAACTATCTTGTTCAGCAGCACATAGCTAGTAAGAGGCAAAGCAGTAGCTTGAACTCTCAGGGCTGTCCCCAAAGTTCATGCTGTTAACTAATCTCACCTCAGAATTTCAAACTCATGGATTTAAAAATGTGTTAAAATCAATTTATAGACTCACCATGACCATGTAATATGATCAAATCCAAGTATGTTTAGTTGGAACAGGCCAGCTAATGACAAGCTGTGATAGTGGAACCTTGGCATGGAAAAGGTACAGTGAGAACCCATTTAGGGCATGCTTCCCAACTGCGAATGAGGCTACAGAGATGTCAGGGAAAAAAACACCTGTAGACAGTGGCACTCGTGTGTGTTTAAATATCATTAAGGGCACATTATTTTCCACAGATCAAACAGAACTGTTGACTCTAAAGCCTATAATAGGATATTGTAATGGGAAAAAGTAAACTGAATCCCAGCGTGCCAGAAGATTAGAGTAAAAAGTTAAAAAGGAAAGACCAAGAAAATAGGAGAGTGTCACAGTTGATGAAAAGTACTAGATAAACCCTCCTAACTGTACAGACTTCTGTTTTTAAGATGCAACATTTCATTACATTCTCAAGATAAGCCCATAACATTGATATCTTGAAGGCTTAGGACAAGGTCTCTCTTATAATCTCCTGGAGAAAGGAATTATCAGGAAAGAGAGTTTCCTTAAGCCAGAGTCAAGGACACCACGAGGAAAATTCTGTAAAAAATAATGGTTGACTGAGTGGACTTTGGGAGATAAACTGACTGAATTACAGGACACTAACGTTTGAGACAACTTCAGTTTTATAAGAAAATTCCTTCAGCGTAATTAAGTAAGCAAAACATACCAACGTATATTGTTGTAGTAAAGAGATGAGCATGATAGGAAAACATTTAGTTATCAGGGCAACTAGGCAGAGTTATTGTTAATACCACCCCCATTTAAAGATGAGATTTCTGGCAGCAGAGGGGAGATCCCAGAGGAGAGAACATCCTTCCAGTGTAATTACTAAACAAATAACAGGCATTGCTGGTATCACAGAATAAATGTATATATTTACACATACAGAATATATATATATACATACACACAAACACATCTATACATACACACACATGTATACACACACGCATATACACACACATTTATACATACACATACATGCATACACACATCGCAGACATTATTTTTCCATGAAGTTTACATACACACTTTCCAAATCCTTGCTGCCTTTCGTGTTCCTCTTGCCTAGTACGGCTGAGTCGTAAGTGGTAAGTGACTGGAATGAAGCAAGGGCTCTGCCAAAGCCCATACAAGTATTTTCTCATTTTATCCTTCAAATAACTCTGTGAGATAGTTACTATTATTATCATCCTCATTTTGCTGAATAAACAGAAGCTTCAAGAGTTTATGCAGGGCGCATAAGACTACGGAGCTGGTAACTGACCGAAGCCATAATTCAAACTCTGGCTGCCCAGGCTCCAACGATGAGCTGTTGACAACTGCCCTGACTCCTGTCCTGAAATCCGGATCCCACTGCCGGCTTGGCATGACCTAACCGAACATTTTGCAAATGCAGAACGTACAAGACTCACTCACCGTTTCCCTCACAAACTTGTTACTATTCTCACCTCAGTAACACCACTCTCTAACTCACTGCCAAGGACAGAAATCTGGGATTCATTTGAGCTTTTCTCCTCTTTCCTCTCACTGTCCCAGGATTTCCCAGGAAGGGGACTTCCCACACTTCCCTTCTGCATCCCTCTTACATATTGCCGGTCCCTCTTTCCAGCCCCATCAGGAGAAACCTCATCTATTTGAAAATGGAAGAGCCTTCTAAATTCCCTCTGGAAGAGCAATGATTCCTGGGACTAATAATTCATTGAAAAAAGTTAACAATCTTCAAGCAGCGTTGCCATACAATTACCTGTATTCTTGACCGGTGGAAAAATCACCAGGCTCACCTCCCAGCTCACCCATAATTCTCTGAGTCACAGACCTTGTAAATCTGACTGTCCCAGGCCCTCTTGACAGCCCCAAGCTAAGTAATTAGCTCCATCTAAATTCCCTTTCAGCACTTGTGACTTTCAGGAGTTAAAGAACACTATTTGCACCCCTCAGCAAGTTGTGAGTTTGGCCTTTAGCCTCAGGCCTCAAAACACATCCAGGCTGTGGGGCTATCTAATATAATTACACCTTATGTTATATATTACCCTTCATCAAAGCTAGGCAAGGGAACATTACACCAGCAACAAAGAATGATGGATTCAAGTTGCCAAGTCTCCTAGTGGTTCGGAGATTTAACTATGAGGGTTGCTTTATTTTCAAACAGTTGAGAATGGGCTGGTTAGACAAGTTGGTTAGAGAGAAAAATTAATCCAGCCACAGCTGTGGGTTTGATCTCTGCATGAATCAGTTAAATCAATGTAAAGAAACCTGTTCCATAAACCCAGACTTTACTTTCAAACACACAGCGAATTATCCTGCAAATATGTGTGGTTATTCACAAGTAGTATATACATAAACATAAGGATGACAGTACAACTCATCAAACCCATACAAAGAAACAATTTAGGGTATGTACTCTAAAGCTCAGTTGGGCATGCTTGCTCTAGAGACAGACTGCTTTGGTTCAATTCCTTGCCAGACCACTTATTAGCTGGGTGATTTTAGGCATGTTATTTAATTCCACTGAGACTCAAGTTTTACTAACTTGTAAGTTGGGACTTATAAAGGTACTAACTTCAATTAAAAGCGTTGTTAAATTTCAGAGACAATCCATGTAAAGTGCCTGGCATAGTCCATGATACAAAGAAGGCACTTTAATGTATCAGTTACTAATTAAACTACTGAAATCTGCATGTTTCTCATTTATTAAAATGCTCATTGATAGCTGGAATATATTCCTCTTAATTTAGTACATCTTTATTTGCACTATGGCAATTCGGCCCAGCAGAAATAATGAATTCAGTGTGCTAATGACTATGTATATAATTTTAAGAAAAAAAAATTATCTGTACTTAGTGTGTAACCATATATAACAGATCAAATTTGCTGGATGGGAAAAATGAAATTATTTATAAGATACAATTCCACTGCAAGGTCATATGGGATGTGGGTTTTTACTAACAGCAACTAATATAGATCTAATTACAATGGAAACGCCAAAGAAAATAAGAACATACACAGAGTCTATAGAAAACAAACACTTTCAACATTTTACACTTTTAATTTTGATCATCTCATTAAAAAACTTCTAATCAAAAAACTTTTTATTGGGTAGATAAAGTGTGTAATCAAAATGGCAATCTATAAGGTGGTTGGGAACATGAGTTCTTATGTGATTCATAATCTATATGATTCAAACTTTATATTCAAATCTGCCTGTTTTATGTCAAAGACATTAAGTGACAAGGTATTATAACTAATTGTTTTCATGCTATTTCATTATATTACCTCCTTGTAGACTCCAAGATCAATATAACCACATATTGGATGAAATGCTCCAGTTCCACACACATAAATGTGAGTTTTGTTATAGGGTTGAAGTACGCGGATAAAATTTGCACATTCTGTCTATTGGACATAAAAAAAAAAATAAAAGCATTAGCACGCAATTCATGTTGTTGAAAGATCATCATTCATACCACCTGTTTTCCAAGTAGATAAATCATCAAGAAAAACAGCAAAAATGAAAACGATTCATGAGACATGCTTAAACATCTGACTTAGCAAAGGAAGCAAAACAAACTAGAAACTGTGGCTTAAATGAATGACTGAAGCTTTTCTGAAGTTTTACAGGTGTTGAACTAATCAGAATGCAAGAGTGCACATCTCTATAGATATTCAGCGGGGCCTACGGAATGGATATCAACAGAATGAGATATCCATACCTTCTTTCAGGAATTACCTAAGAACAAAACCTGTCATGTTCTGATATTCCCACATTGTCTATCACATTATAGATCCACTGTTGATAACATCAACTGTCTCAGCTACACTGAACAAAACATGAACACACTTGTGTATTCCCATAATGTATTCCATTTTTATTGGATGGAATGCACTACCACTTTATTCCCAACTATTTTTAATGTCACAGAGCCTTTAAAAATCAATTTAATTTCTCTTTATTCCAAGAATCTCTTGTTCTTCCCCTGCACTTTCTAACACCAAGTCAAATTTTTGAAGAGATTTTTATATCTCTGCTTGCTTTGCATGTGCTTGGTCCTAAAAATATTTCTTTGCATTATTATCATTATAACATATATTATCTATCCCCTAATTAGTTACAAGTAGTGACTCTTAATTTTTCAGAGTAGTCATTCCTGTTATTATACATTATTTTTGATTTATCTCCCATAAGTAATTCCTTATCTTTACATGATTATTGGCTTCATGGTTCCTGGACCCCAAAATCCCTGAGAAAACACCGGGCTGGAGTATACTTTTATTCTGGATTGACTTTATCTAGGAGATGGGGAATTGTTCACCAAGAAAGGTATAAACCTAAGAAACCACTGGGATTCATAGAAAAAGTCTAGTTCTTCCCTACCTGAATGGCCATGCGTTCCTCACCAGTCAGATGTTGACCTAATGGGTCACTCTTATTGTAAGAGTTAAGAAGGAATATATTACAAAAGAACCCAAAAGACAAAAACAATGACTTAACTGGTAGGGTGGTTTTTAGAATTAAATACAATTTTCAGAAAGCAGACAGCAACTTAACTGACAGGATTAAGTTAAATAATACAATATTAATAATTATTATTTACCCTGATTTGGATCTATATAAAATATCAATATCCCAGTGGCTATTCAGATTTTAGAGTGAAAAGCTATACCTGCATAACTGTGGTAAAGAGTTCCTAGTCTCTAGTACTTCCCTTGGCCAGCTAGCCTTGCAATTTTATGTCTCAAGAATTCATAGATCCCAATTAATAAAATGTGTACATTCTACCACAGAAGAATGTTACAATGAACTCATCAAATCTTCTGTTCTCTGCTTTCTATAAACAAAGCAGTTGCTTCAGATTGTATGAAAGACCAGCATCATTACTGGTCTCTCAGAGAGCTACACAAGGAAAGGATATTTCTTTATCAGGTAGGCAGACTAAGCACTCTCTAAAAATGGCATTGCATATAGTTACTTAGGTTGTATGCCAAGGGGAAAAAAAAGGCACATCTAAGGATGTGCAAGTTACACTACAGACATCTTTATTATCCTGAATATTTTCATATATTTTGTATATGTTCTCAAACATTCATTATATGCAGTCTCTTAAGAAAGGAACACTTTAAATTCACTAAGACAGTTTTCTGGCAAATAGTCTTGTTTAACAAAAACATATTATGTCAGTTTTCCACCTTTCTGTCAAGGTGTCTGATGGAGAGAAATTATTTTCTATTTGCACAAAGGCACCATAGAGGACTAGCCTCATATTCTTTTTTTTTTTTTTTTAAAGATTTTATTTATTTATTTGACAGAGGGAGACACAGCGAGAGAGGGAATACAAGCAGTGGGAGTGGGAGAGGGAGAAGCAGGTTCCCGCTGAGCAGGAAGCCTGATGCGGGGCTTGATCCCAGGACCTGGAATCATGACCTGAGCCGAAGGCAGACGCTTAATGACTGAGCCACCCAGGCGCCCCTAGCTTCATATTCTTTAACATCATGTTAGGCAATCTCAGATGAAAATCTAATTCAGACAGTACATATGTCATACTAATGATTTTGAACAAATAATAGAGACACCATAATATGAGAAAAGCCAAGACAAAAAGGTTAAAAAAGTCTGTGATCACCAGATAAACTGTAATGATGGCTTCATCACTAGAATGAGAGGTTTTAATATTCTCCAGCTTTTATTTTACTCACTCATGCTCACTGAAGGGACTTTTATTTCTTGGTCTTTCCCCCACCAAAAGCTTTATACAAAGGTGAGATCTATACCAGGAACAGTACCCAGGGAGGGGAAGAGTAGAATTACATTGCTGGAGTGAGGACGGACTGACTCGCTGCCCAATAATTTCATCATTTTTTAAAAAGCTGTTTCAACAAATAGTCATAGAATTTAGAGGGTAATTTTTATGAACGAGTACTTGTGTCCTCTAAGATTCATTGGTTGAAACCCTAACCCCTCGCCCCCCAGAGGGATGGTAATAGGAGGTGGGGCCTTTGGAGGTAATTAGCTTTAGAAAAGATCCTGAGATTGGGATCATCATGATGGGAAGAGACAGAACTCTCTCTTTCTCCCTCTCTCCCCCTCCCTCTCTTTCTCTATCTCTTCCCCCTGCCATGTGAAGATACAACAGGATGATGTCCATCTGCAAGCCAGGTAGAGAATTTTCATCAAGCACCAAATCTACCAGCACTTTGATCTTGAACTTCTCAGCCTTCAGTACTGTGAGAGATAAATGTCTGTTGTTTAATGTCTGTAGTTTATGAGATTTTGTTACAGTAGCCCACGCTATGACAGCAATTTTACAGGATTTTGAAATAAATATTTGTATAAAGAAATAAAACGACTTCCTTTCCAGATTATAAATTATGGAGTCAGAAAGATGAGGGACTATGAGAGACACAGCACTGCTTTTAAAAAGGCTAATAAGGCCCAGGGTGAAATTTTATACACAGAGGAGATAGAATGTTACTGATTATAAAGAAAAAGCTCTGAATCACACCTAAAATATTTCACATCCTTTAACTTTTCTAGGAGTACCTTATTAAAATGCAGCCAGCCCTGGAAAGTAATTTATTATGCTAGTTTTCTGACTTGGTGAGATATTCACGAGGATTTATGAAATTCCTCCATGTCCCAGATTCGGGTGACATGGAATAGAACAATTTATGGGTGAGTCCTGAATTGTCTGACACTTTACAAAAAAGTCAGTTCTGCTCAAAGTGTTCTGTAATGAAGTTGATAGAGGGTAGTTCTCGAAGCAGCCTGGAGGCAAGGAAAATGCACTGGTTGCCTGATGGATGAGAAACCTCGGAACAGAGATCCTACAAGATCAAGTTTGGCTTAAATAGCAGGAGCAATGATTAACTTGATTTAATTCACTTAGCGTTCTGCATGGCTATTCACGGCAGTGTAATTCTGTGAGGCATGAAAAAAGATAATTTTGAGAAGCAGCTTTTCGAACTTTCCCTGAAAGCTGGCTTATTTGTTAGCTATTCCCCACAACTGCAAGTGTGGTTGCACGTGAGCAAACATTTCAATTTAGCGAGTAATAGGCTCAACTTTGGAAAAATATGAATTTCTCCTTCTTTCCTTATTCTTCCCACCTACTCCCTTCCCCACCTACCAACATTCCCATCAGAAGAAAGAGAGAAGGAGAAAATTTAAAACTAGTATCGACTTTTTAATTCTCTCAAGTAATGCTTCAATATTTTACCTCACATATACATTTATACACTATATGTAATTAAATAAGACAGATGTAAAACTGAATTAATACTTGGAAGAAAAGGCTAATATATGTTTGTATTATGTATTAAAACTTGGAATTCTAGTTTCAACCTAGATATGTGAAAAAAAAAAGCAACACAGAAATACAACACAGAAATTCTCTAGACTTATACATAGTCCAATTAAATCTAATACAACTTTATATATATTTCTGATAACTTATAATTGCTAATTTTAATTTATTTAGGTTATATATGAAGAGACATTCATGATTTAGAAATATAGTTTGTTTTTATTTTTAGTATATTTTGCAGAATAGAGTGATCATCAAACATTTTTGGTCATCACCACAGACTTTTCACAGTGCGACGGTGCTAACAGACCTCAGAATAGAATCCAGTCTACAAGGGTGTCTGAGTGGATCAGCTGGTTAAAGGGCCCACTCTTGATTTAGGCTAAGGTCATGATCTCAGTGTCCTGGGATCAAGCCCAGCTTTGTTCTGTGATCAGCGGGGAGTCTGCTGGAAGATTCTCTCTCCCTATCCCTCTGCCCCTCCCTCGCTCACACGCACAGGCATGCTCTCTCTCTCAAAAAGACATAAATCTTAAAAAAAAATTTCCAGTCTTTACAGGTATCTGCTTAGGTCTTAGTGTTGAAAATATTTTAATGAGTTGCCCACACTTCAAAATAAGTACATGATAATCCCCACATTACACTTCTCTCTTAAAAATGGAAGATCTAAAGTAGAAATTTCTACAGAGCAAAAACTAGCTGTCATGGCAAGACAGAGGAAAATATTTTAAAGAAAAAAAAGAGAAGTATGCCTATTTAAATATGTAAAAGTGTATATATCAAGTAACTGGGAAAAATATTTTTAAGTAAGTTGATCACAAAGTAATAATATATTTTATATACATATATATATCTTAAATATGTATAATAATATGATATTTTATATATATATATCTTGAAAATCTGTAAATAACCAGTAAGGAAAAGGTAAACACTAAAACTTAAAATTATAAATTATAGGGATATGATATTCCAAAAAATAAGCCCTAATTTTACAACTACATAAAATATTTAGTATTTATAGTAATGAAAGAATTTCAGGCAAAAATAACAAAAATAATTTTCCTTTTGTTGGCAAAGATTAAATACATTTATTTTATTCATTTACGTATCAGCATTAAATATTAACCTATGTTGTACCCACTATGATTAGCAAGAGTATGGCAAAATATACCCTCTCATGAACATGCACTGCTGGTTAAAGCAGAGAACACATAAACTTACTGGAGGGTAATTTTGCAATGTGCAAAAAAAATTTTATGTCCAAAAAAAAAACCCCAAAATTATATCCTTGACCAGTAATTCTACTCAATATTCAAAGATGTTTGCAGTATTTACATATAAGATTTTTCATGTGAAGCATCACTTATAATAGCTAAAACCTGGATATAAACCAAACTTCTAACAATAGAGGATTGATGAAATAATATATAAAGGAATGCAGTGTGGCTATTAAAAGTAGTGTTATAAAAAGGAATTTAATGACATGGGAAAATGCTCATGGCAGTTTGCAAAGTGAAAAAAAAATGTTTTAGGGGACTATGTATACAATGATTTCATTCTGAAAAATAGTAAATAGATAAGATAGAAGAATAAACATCAAAACGTCACCAGCTATCTCTGGGTAATGTTCATGGGGGAGGAGATATTTACAGATGACTTCCATGTAATTTGCAAACTTTCTACAATGAGCACTTTGTTTTGCTTTTAGACGTTCTTTAAAAAAGAAGAAAGAAAGAATGTAATCATAGAACTTGGGTGATGGAAGATCCTTGAAGTCTATGTCATGTCTCCATTGACAAGGTTGTGTGCCTCTGGGGTTAAGATGACAAACACAACCCAGGCTGCCCACATCCTGTGCGTTCTTTTGCCTGGACTGAGTTGTTGTCTCCACTCTTTATAGTCAGGACTAAGGACATTTCTTTAGTGACTTTCTTTTGAATAATATTCTAAGCAGAAACAAAATACTATGAAATAGCTTCCTGTCACTATTTCCTTTCTTTGGACTAAACTGGAGACTGTGGTCAAGAAAGGGGAATAGTTCTCTTTTGTTTCCTCATCTTCCACTCCCTCCCCACCCCAATTAGCTAACTTTCATTATGGTAAATAATTCACTATTTTTCAGTTATATAGTACCTTTGTGTAAAGGGACAGTCTTTCCAAACACTTGTTAATCCTAAAAACACTCTTGGGAAGTAGGTAAAAATTACTAGAGAGAAGGGAGGAGAGAGGGGCATGCCAAAGGTAATAAAAGAGGTCAATAAAACCACACACTTGTCTCAGTTTTCTGTCGGCTGAAATCTATGCAACGTTATAAACTGAGGATCTCTATTATGAGGATAGTGTAGAGAGAAGTGATTTGAGGGGGACAGTTTGAGGGATAAGGTTTTCAGAACTTATACGTAGAGACGATGGACTCTGAAAAACAAACTGAGGGTTCTAGAGGGGAGGGGGGTGGGGGGATGGGTTAGCCTGGTGATGGGTATTAAAGAGGGCACGTACTGCATGGAGCACTGGGTGTTATACACAAACAATGAATCATGGAACACTACATCAAAAACTAATGATGTAATGTATGGTGATTAACATAACAATAAAAAATTAATTAAAAAAAAAGAACTCTAGGCAGTTCTTTCCAGAGTGTGAAGTACCAACAGGGGTTGCAGGGGGTGGGGGGATGGGACTTTGACGTAAGGAGGGGTCAGGTTATAGAAAGCTTTGTGTGACAAGCGTGCCTGGGTGGCTCAGTCAGTTAAGCGTCTGACTCTTAGTTTCAGCTCAGGTCATGATCTCAGGGTCCTGAGAACGAGCCCCTCATTGGGTTCCTCTCTCATTGTGGAGTCTGCTTGTCCTTCTCTCTCTGTTCCCCCCCCCCACTCACGCTCTCTGTCTCTAAAATAAATAAATAAAATCTTAAAAAAAAAAAAACTTATACGTAGAGTTCAGACCTTTATGTGTAGATCACAGTGTTGTGTAAGAGCACCGATTATGGGGCAAGACTTCTGGATTCAATTTCTGGCTTCACTATTTACTAGATATGTGATACTGGGCAAGCCATTTAATTTTTCTGGCCTCAGTCTTCTCATCTACAAAATGAGGAATAATAATAAAATGTAGCCTGTAATATCGTTATAAGGATTAAACGAGATTATAAAGCATTGGAAGCTGTTCCTGGAACAGGGTAAGTGCTATAAAAGTGCTAGCCATTCTTAGTAATGCTAAAATATACTATTATTTTAAAGTGACAGATTAAAAAGAAGGAGACAGAGAATTGTATTATTCCTACATGATTCAACATCAAACTTTACAGTTTGCAGTGAAAAGAGAAAAGCTCCCCATATCTCTAATCCTGAGCTGGCAGTAGGTGTGCTTAAAGGTTAAAGGTGATTAGTAGCTCCCAAATACAAATGAATTGCAAGAATAGGTTCCATATACTCGGTCCTACATGCTCCAGGATACCACCTCCAGAAAAGTTTATCACCCTTTGCTTTAACTTAATCAGAGGGGCAACTGAGTTACTATATAACCAGATTTAGTGAACATACTGAAATGAGAACACTGTCACAATTAAAACCTCCACTGATGGTTTGACCTTGAGTGTTTATCCCTCATCTACTCCATGGGAACATGGGCATTAGTTTATTGGATGAAATTTAAACCACCTTTTCCTACTTGCCTCCTTTTTAAACAGTCAATACTGGTAAAACACAAAATATTGAAGTGTTCACGCTGTTTATGGTATGTTTGTACTGTTATTAAAATAATTTTGAAAACTCTCATAACCAATGCATCTTTTTTTTCCCCACAAGTCCAAAAAAGTATTGAGGATTTGCAGACCCGAGCACCTGCTCAGTTAAGATATTGAACAGGGTGAAGAGATTAGAGACATGGGAGGAAGAATATATTATAGAATAGTTTGATCTTTTTCATTTCAAGTAAAATAAATGTAAAAACTGTTTCTGTTGCTTTTGATGCTAATACCCTCTGATATATTTCTGTTAACATAAATGTGCTTGAAAAGATAACATTTAATACTGAAAGAAAACAAAATAGGGCATAATCAAAAGTTTCTTTTGTTTTGATCATTTTGTTACTATGTATTAAAAGCTCCATGATAGTAGAAACTGTATCCTTTCATACACATATTTATTTACATATTTATGTTCTTAATAAATATTTGTTGAATAAATAAATACATGAACAAATGGGTGAGCAAACCAGCGGTCTCAAATTCTTAGTTTCCTAAACTTTCCCTCAATTATATGAGGCATCATGTGTCACGTTGTTTTTTTATCACATTGATAAAGTGAGAATTTTTGTATCTAGTTATGCTTTCCTATAACACACACTCTTTGTTGTTTTTAAATATAAAGGCATTGCTCAGCTTAATACCCCTGGGTTACTGTGTTTACAGCAACATTAGAGAATGTTGCAAAAGACGCCTCAAGATATCCACGTTTCTGAAAAGTTTTGAACCTCTTTTCATCTTCAGTTACATTCAGGAAGTAATTTACTTTGCCAAAAAAAAAAAAAAAAGAGAGAGAAAGCGATTCTCCCTATCACCACAGTGCAAGAAGTCAGGGCAGAACACAGAGCATCTGGAGATGAGGAGAAGAGGCAGAAAGAACCACAACACTCTTCAGTCATTGCTGGAGATAAAACAGACAACACAATGTGGGGGAGAATGCAGGACAACTTGGACAATGTGAAAGCAATTCAGACAGGATGCCTCCAAAGCAATTAAGTTGGTTGCGTGTATCTATAGGTTTTCTCTGACCCTTAAGGCAGCTTAAACCAGAAGTTTCTATTAGAACCCCATTATTTATCCTTTATAAGTTATTTCATGTAATTATGCTTAAGCGAATTTTAGAGTAAATTATTTCTAGTTCTTATTCCAGAATGTTATGTCATTCATTTGCACCCAATTGTTCTTATTATCTCTATGATGTCGACTCTTGAATTTTTTCTTCTGGATGCTATAAGTTTAATTTTAATCCAAATTAACTTAAATATCAATTATATGTTTGTGATGCTAAAATACTCATGATTTTGTGTGCATTTGCAAAATACAGGCATATAAATGAAAAATATACAATCCTATATTTTCTGATGATTTATTTTTTAATATTTAAGTGCATTTCTGAGATTTGTGTGAAGAAAATAATAATATCCAGAATTAACACTTTAGAAAGTCTAGTATTTCTAAATTTCTGCAGTCAAATGCTCTACCCCTGAGTTATACCCCCACATACATAGTATTTCTAAATTTCTGAGGATAATGGCATTCCTTTTGGCAAGATAGAAATATTTTATATCTTCTTAATCTTTACACAGAATGTTTATGCAGTCTTAAAAATAATACACCAATGCCATTAATTCAATAAAAACCAATATAAATATTTATTATCATATCAGTACCAGTTTAACAAAGATATTTTTAAAGTCTCATACTTACATTGGCATCTTTCCCAGCTAATTTACATAATTCCACTCGTTCCTTTGCAGCGGGCCAATAAATCTGTAAAACATTTCAAAGTGTGTCAGAATCTGAATATCTAAAACACCCTACAATTCTAATTAGGAAAATGAGTGTGTTGAATTAAAGAGTGGGTATCAGGCTAAAACTATGTTAGATATGATGTAAGACTTTTGAGATTTAGATATTTTCCAAAGGCACCCTAAAAAAATTTCTAAGAAAAACTATAGAACCATTCATTTGTATATTTCAGTCTTCTAATTTCTTTTTAAATGTATTTAATAATAGATAAATTATGTTGAGAAGTTCATAAATTCTTATCGTGATGTTGATAGAATTTCAGAATAGCATTTGCTTAAGCAAGAGATTCTATTTACGCTGTTTTTCCGTACTTACTCAGAGTGGTGGGGCATTATAAATGTGTCCAGGGAAGTGTGTGAAACAGCACTTTGTTACAAGCAAAGTTATCACTCCAAGTCAAAGACCAGTGTGGATTTGCTGGCAAATTTAACATGTATAGAGCTCAGATGCATCTGTCACTTAAACATTTTTTTATGTATTATCTTATTTAAATCTCACAATGACCCCATGTGATGGCTGTATTTACTCTCCCTATTTTCACTTCAGAAAACTCATCCATACAGCCATTAAGTAACATGTCAAGTAACATGCCACAAACATAGTCACCGGCAAAGCCAAAATATGACCCAAGTCTCTCTGAAGTAAGGGTCTCAATCACCACACAGTAATTATTATTTGGGCAAATGATTAAGGATAAGGGCGGCAAATCCCTTGGTTGGTAGCTTTTAATCATGTTTTAACTGTCTTGAATTTATCATACAGGTTTTTCTTTTGTTTTTAACAAAGTTTAGCAACTCTGTCAAGAAGGTTTTGCAAAATAAGATTCAAACAGTTACTTTACTCCATTAGCTTAAAGAAAGAAACGCTCTCTGCTAAGCTACAGGCAAGAATAAACAAGAGTTAGCTCTGAGTTGCTTATAATATATGTTCCAAGAGTTCCTGACAAACTTTGATTATATTTCTCACCAATGTTAGCAGAAAATGTCTTAATAGGGTGAGGAAAAAGGAAAATATCCTGAGGGAATGCACCGAAAGAGTCTTGTTAAACCTGGAATTCAAAAATGACTTAGAAGTCACCAATATTTATATGGATTATCTTCATAGTAAAATTTTAGGGTTTTATGTCTCTGAATAATACATAGAGAAGAATAGAGAATACCACTCAAACTCTCTTAATAGACAAATTCAATAAAATTACCAAGATTTTTAAATGAAGCAAGGTTGTTCATTCAGAGCACATTTTAACAGGCTGCAAATTATAGTCCAAAGATGTATCTAGGCAGGTTGGTAGAGCCAGAAGTAGGCTCAAGTGATGAGCTAACATTGATGTGGTTCGCAATAAGGACCTAAAGATGCCATTTATTCAAAAATGGCTTAAATCATGGCAATTATACTTTCATACAATTTTGAAAATTAGCCAGCCATAGAATATAAATAGACCACAGCAATAAAAAATAGTATGGGTGGATCTTAGCAATTCGTTATTAGGTAAAAAAGTACAGTCCCCCAAATTACAAACAGAACGATCCCCTCAGAATAATGTTAAAAAAAAAAACTAAAATAAAATAGACACTTCTAAGGTATATGAGTAGATGGAATAAGTAAGAAGAAGAACAAGAGAGTAATGAATATGGGATTTAGAATGATGGTTGCCCCAGATTGGAAAAAAGAAGGCTTAAATTGTGGTAAGAGGGGCGGAGCAAGATGGCGGAGGAGTAGGAGACCTGGATATCATCTCCTCTCAGGAATTCAGCTGGATAGGGATCAAACCATTCTGAACACCTACAAACTCAACAGGAGATCGAAGAAAAGAAGAGCAACAACTCTCTCATCA
>NC_138380.1:70503227-70518474 GCF_054177405.1 Leptonychotes weddellii | reverse complement strand
TGCTCGGCAGGGAGCCTGCTTCTCCCTCTGACCCTCCCCCCTCTCATGTGCTCTCTGTCTCTCTCATTCTCTCTGTCTCAAATAAATAAAATCTTTAAAAAAAAAAAAAAAAACTAGAAGCTGATTCCTTGAAAGAATTAATAAGATGGATAAACCACTGGCCAGTCTTATCCAAAAGAAAAGGCAAAGGACCCAAATTAATAAAATTATGAATGAAAGGGGAGAGATCATGACTAACACCAAGGAAATAGAAACAATTATTAGAAATTATTATCAACAACTATATGCCAATAAATTGAGCAACCTGGAAGAAATGGATGCCTTCCTGCAATCTATAAACTCCCAAGACTGAAACAGGAAGAAATTGACAACCTGAATAGGCCAATAACCAGTAATGAGATTGAAGCAGTGATCAAAAACCTCCCAAAAAACAAGAGTCCTGGGTCTCATGGATTCCCTGGGGAATTCTACCAAACATTCAAAGAAGAAGTAATACCTATTCTCCTGAAGCTGTTTCAAAAAATAGAAACCAAAGGAAACCTTCCAGACTCATTCTATGAGGCCAGCATTGCCTTAGCCCCCAAACCAGGCAAAGACCCCATCAAAAAAGGAGAATTTCAGACCAATATCCTTGATGAATATGGATTCCAAAATGCTCAACAAAATCCTAGTTAATAGGATCCAACAATACATTAAAAGGATCATCCACCACGACCAGGTGGGATTTATCCCCACGATGCAAGGGTGGTTCAACATTTGCAAATCAATCAATGTGATAGAACACATTAATAAGAGGAGAGAGAAGAAACATATGGTCCTCTCAATTGATGCAGAAAAAGCATTTGACAAAATACAGCATCCTTTCCTGATTAAAACTCTTCAGAATATAGGGATAGAGGGAACATTCCTCAAGTTCATAAAATCCATCTATGAAAAACCCACAGCAAATATCATCCTCAATGGGGAAAAGCTGAGAGCCTTTCCCTTAAGATCAGGAACACGTCAAGGATGCCCATTCTTGCCACTTGTTCAACATAGTACTAGAAGTCCTAGCAACAGCAATCAGACAACAAAAAGAAATAAAAGGTATTCAAATTGGCAAAGAAGAAGTCAAACTCTCTCTTTTCACAGATGATATGATACTTTATGTGGAAAACCCAAAGACTCCACCCCCAAATTACTAGAACTTATACAGCAATTCAGTAATGTCGCAGGATAGAAAATCAATGCACAGAAATCAGTTGCTTTCTTATACACTAACAATGCAGCTGTAGAAAGAGAAATTAGAGAAATGATTCCATTTACAATAGCACCAAAAACCATAAGATACCTTGGAATAAACCTAACCGAAGAGGTAAAGGATCTATACTCTGGGAACTACAGAAAGCTCACGAAAGAAATTGAAGAAGACACAAAAAGATGGAAAAACATTCCATGCTCCATTTCGTTTATTTTTAAGTGTATATTTTTTCCTTAGTAATTTTTTAAAAAAATATTTGTATCGGAGAGCCTATTGATGGTATCAAGTAATATCTCATTCATCAGTAAATATATCAAGAGAAAACTCCTTTTATGAAAGCCACCAAAGAAAATCCTAGTCAGATTCACATTTTTGCTTTAAGAGCTGCTACATAACTAACAAAGCATTTTTCCAAATATGTCTCAGTTTTAGTGTAATAGAAAAAAGCAATTCATACTTCCAAGGGAATTTGTCCTTGTGCTATTCTCTGCCTTCAGGGATTAGAAGAAAAAGTTCATTTATCTGAAATGAGTGTATTAGATCATTGCTTAAAATAAATTCTGATAACATAACTTCCTTCTGTGACTATTTTAAGCAAATCTCTCTTTGGCTGCATTCCATCCTTGAAATGTGCTAATATTTAATAAAATAAATGTTTATGAAATATTGATTTCCCTCATGATACTATTGAAATAAATGGTTATTTGAACACATTGTAAAATTAAGGTCTATGCTAGAGATTTTCTGCCTGACTGATATTCCTTTGTCTTTATAAAATGTATAATTCAAGAAGAGGTTATGTATACAAAGGAAATAACTTATATTTATGGTATCCACATTGAAAATTTATATAAATCACTCCAGTGCTAAAAGGTACTCCACAGTAGCAAGTTTAAGTGTCAAAATGGAGTGCTTTAGCAGTGTTTAGACCTACGTGGTTTGCATTGGCTCTATGCCCTTCGGCAAAAATCCAAACTTCTCTGTGGAAGAAACCACACATGTTGGGACTCTGTGGGGCTGAAGGATGTCCTTTGTACGCTCTAGGCTTAAAGCAATCTACAACACGTAATTGAGTTAGGAGTGACTGGTTGGGGATATTTTCCTCTGGCAAGTTAAAAAAAAAATCTGTAGAAAGTATTCAATTGAAGTGTCAAAATTTAGGATATGTGTTTACTTAAAAGTGTTTGTACAAACAAGGATGTGCCTATTGAAAAATGGCCATCATTACTTCATATTTGCCACAGGCCTTTAGTGTGGAATCACCGGGATTATAGCAACATCTTTAACCAAACGAATTCAGTAACAAATATTTGCAGATATCCTTCGTATTATCTTTACTCTGTTCGAATGAAATTTTGACTCTTCTACAATGAATTGTACAGTTATATGCTCAATAAGCTTTGATGAGTAAGTGACTGTAGAGGAAGAGAGTAAAAATTAGATCTTTCAGAACATTTCTCCTCTCTGGAAAGTAAAATTTAAGTACACCAACTGGTTTGTTTTGTGTTTGAGGGTGTTTTTGTTTTGTTTTGTTTGTTTTGTTTTACTGTTGTTTATATTAGAGGGATAAGATTCTGATCTTTTCTTGAAGGAAAGGACTATTTCTATAGGTATTTAATAGACTTAGGGGCAACGGTAAGCACACATGGGATGGGATACCTCTCACTTCAAGTAGGCTTTTCCACTGTTCGTCCATAAGGACTCTCTCTTCAGCTAGGGAATACTCTGTGGATCCCTCTGTTGGACAGGTTCAGGATAGACATGCACATTGATTGGACATTTCCTTCTCCCAACATTAGACCAAAGTGGAATAATCAGATCCAGCCCAACGTGATCCCATTCCAAGAGAAGGACGTGGATCTGGAACCATTCTTACTGTTGTGCTGTAGGTTAAATTCCCCCAGAAGCCAACCAGGAGAGGCGGATTAGTTTATAGGTATTTGTAAGGGAGTGTTCTTGGGATCAACACGTGTGAGAGGGCCACTGGGGAAGTAGTATTAGATAAAGAAAGAACTGAGCTGTGATGCAGACCTAGTAAAGCCTCAGCTGACAGGCCAAACTGATAAGGTGGCAAGCATTTCAATATTTCCCTGTAGTGTAAGTGATAATACCATTATTCAACTGAGTTTATCTTATAAAAGGGAATCTCCATTTTTCTCCCTATCTAATCCATTCACCATGACCATCAGTGTTATCTCTTAAACAAATAAAAATCTGACCATATTTCTTCTCTGTTTATACACTTCTGGAGTTCTTGATTTCCAGTGAAGTTGAATGAACTCCAGATTTCTATTAACTTCTAAGGCTTTCCCTGTTTCCAGTCTTATTTTTATCCACTGTTCTTTTATTCCCTCACTTGCACTTTATTTTCTGCTTCCCTCCCTTCCTCTCTCTCATTCTTTTACTCAGTCTGCTCTGTTAGTTCCTTTCAAAATAAATTCCGTTCTAGCTTTGTGCTTTGCTAAAGCTTCCTGAAATTGCCATTCACTTTCTTGCTCATCTCACTCTCTGAATTCTCGAAGGCAGTTACCAAATTTTACCCTTTTATTGCCTTTTGCTCCCCAAGGCTCCCTGTTATGTTAGGGGATGTGACAGTTCTTTTTGTTTACTAGAACATTATATATTTTAATATCAATGTCAGTTGTCCTACTTGATAGAATTATCATTATTCATTGGCATAAATAAATTTATCCCCCATCCAAATTATACCATCTTTGAATGGGGAGTGAGCTATTTTCCATGCACTTCTGATTCTCCTTTAGCACATAGTACAGTGTCTTACACATAAAAGACATTACAGAATACATTTCTTCATTTTTTTTTGAATTGGCAAAGATGCTACAGAATACGTTTCTTCATTTTTTTTTTTGAATTGGCAATTTTGTTATCTTTTTCTCTCTTGATTGTGAGACCGATGTATTACACTTAGAATAAAAGACACCTAAAATTTAAGGAATTTATTATATTTTATAATAAGAATAATGTCCAGAGTTTGGGTGGATACAGAGATGGAATATCATCTGCTTAATGACATTATCAAGGAGCCAGTTATTTCTGTCTCTTCTGTCTGCCATTCTTTGTTGGCATTATCCTTAGGTTGGTAGCAAGATGACTGTGACAATTTCAGGGGTCACATTCAGACAAGAAAATGTAAAGGGATTAAAGATCATCATTTATTATGTCTTTTTCTTAGCAGCAAGGAAACCTTTCTAGAACACTCATATCTCATTGGCCAGAAAATGTCAATTCCAATTTTTGAACTCAAAATAGGGGTGCTATAACCACAATTTGCTTACATCAATCAATTACCTTAGGCAGAAGAAATGTTCAGGAATCATTCACATTGATCACTACACTTACAGAGAGGGAATAAAAAACAGATTTTCTGGAAAAAAAATTATTTAGGGGACTCACTTTTTTCTCATTAACTTAGGCTACCTGAGGCAAACATAAATGTTTCCTTAGCCAGTCAACAAGAAGAGTATATGTTGTCTATTTGGAGAGAATTATAAAGATTAGCTAGCTCTGCAAGGAACTTACCTGGGAGGATTTATTTTTCTTTCAGGAGATAGCCTTGGAAAGTATTCATTACAAGTAAACATCCTGAGGTAATTTATTTTTCTCCACCCTACATGGCGAAAATAAAAAAATCGGCTGACCTTTACTTTTCTTGCTTATGTAAGAGTTCATTTGCCACTATAAAAGTTCTCTGTGACTCTCTAATGTGTATCAGCTTTATGAACTCTGGTCTGCTGCAGAGCTCTTCAGATTTTCTGATACTCTGTAAGTTTTCTTCCTTCAATATTGTAAGAATTGGAGGGGTGACATTGTTGGGAGAGAGTAAGATTATATTTGAACTCAAAGAATTAAAGACTACGTAATTATTCTGTAGTACCAGTAATTAACATTATCCACTAAATAATGTACAGAGAATATATTTTTTTAAATCAAATAACTAAGTATCTCTTAAGCATCATTGAATATATATCTTAGCAGAATTATACCCCAAATAATGCTCCTTTGATTTGGTTTTGTCAGTCTTTGGGGTTGAAACCAACTATATGCATTTGTAGAAGTAAAACTTAGAAGGCTTTCTTTTTTTTTTTTTTTAAGATTTATTTATTTCAGAGAGAGAGAGAGAGAGGGAGAGAGAAACTCAAGCCGACTCCTGAGATCAGACCTGAGTCAAAACCAAGAGTGGGACGCTTAACTCAGTTTCTCAAACATGTTTTCCCTCCATCCTAAATGAATAAGGAAACAATGAACTGCAAGTTCCAAATATAAATGCAAACTATTTTTAATCAACCAGTTAACAACAACCCAAATTTTACCCACCTATCTTGAACTAGTTCAAATCCCATGCACATATGACAACAGTAGACACTCAACTGATTTTTTTAACGAATACTTATACGTATACTAAATATACGTATACTGTGTAAACTCCAGGAGTTATATATATAAGCTGAAAGTCTCTCCCTCTCTCCTCCTTCTGTCTCTCTCTCATTTTTTTAATGTAGTCATAGTATACAGTATATATATATATATATATATATATATATATATATATATATATATATATATCTCCAGTACTCTGTTTGGTTATGTTAGTTAGTTGGACTTCTGAGCTAATGAATTGTTGGGATCCTTCCATCTGAAAATGTTACTCACTTTGGAAGCAGTTCAAACCATGCATGGGTGGAGTGAGTCTCTAAACCAGGATGTAAGCAAACAGGTTACAAAGGGGATGATTTATTAGACTAAGTACTGCTTTTGTATTCATATTATTCAAGGATTTGTTTCTTGGTTTCCTTTGCTTTTTTTTTTCTCTCTCTCTCTCTCTCTTTTTTTTTTTTTTTCCTTTTTCAAGTGGGCTATAAAGGCAGACAAGTAGACTTATGAGAAATAAACTTACTCGAGACTACAGTTATTATTTATTTTACCCACTAACCTAACAGTGACTGGTATGTCAACTAATGGAGTGTAATCATAAACAACTTTATTTTACCTCCCACAATTCCTTTCAATCTATTCTGTGGAAGTCTTCTCTGGACCTGTTCGGTAACTCCAGCAGGCAACCATGGTTTTCGAGGTCACTCTCAGGTAGTACAGGTGGTTGTCATCCAACAGTTAAAAGGTCCAGTCTGATGTAATAAAACTTTCAACCTATGTTCCTTCTACCTTTCCCTGTTTGGACAAGCCATGTGAGGAAAGGCTCCGGGCAGGGAGATGTTCAGAGACTTCTCTTTGTCCCTATCTAGCATTCCTCCTCTTCTTGAAGCCTATTAAACATAGTTTATGACCCCTCTAGTCAAATCAGGAGAAGGGAGGAGGTGAGGGGTTCAGACAAGTGTCTACTGTCATTGTCAGAGGGACCTCACTTCCCAACTTTCTGGCCTTGTCAGATGTTTAAAGGTGACTTTTCTTTCAAAGTCATTCTTAGTGAGTTTTGGGGGGAATTTCCTCTTTCTGGAGTTCTTTCCCTTGCAGTTCTCTGGATAAGTGTGACTACATTTCTTCTCTGACTGGTATGCTCCCATTTTTTACCCTGTGATGGATTGCACTTTGACTAGATATTATTAAGTCTTTCCACTCAACATTCTTGAACAGGACCTAAGGTGACCTCATGCCATCCCATTTTTGAGCAAGCATGGCTCCCATCTGTTCCATGGAAAACCATCATGTGTCTTTTCCTGGACACACTCTAGAAGTTCAGGCTGATGTCAGTATAGCCACTGAGTCTGGTCTCTGTTTTCCCTGAAGCTTGTCAGTCTCTTTCTCACCTTTAGACATTAGTCTAAAATGTTCCACCAACTGCATGTTCAGCAGCAGGTGCTTCTTGAGGTCCCGTCAAAGCTCCCTTCCTGGCACCTACTCCTCACCTTGGGGGTTGTAGGACACATTATAGAACTGTCTCAGGTGAAATATCCTTCTCTAGGGAAAGGAAAAAACTTTCTAATCTCCAGTTTCCATGTATTTATAGCTGAACATGGGTGAAATTATCCTTAGGATTCTTGGCCGCCTAATAGAAAGTTTTTGCTTCTTGACCTAGCATCTCATTTTTTAATTTTTACTCAGCTAAAACTTCTCTTTTAATACTTTGCCTTACTACCAAAGCCATAAAATGAGACCTCAAAAGGATGTTGTTTTACCTCCAAATTTAATGGGCATCCTCATTATATATCATTCCTGAAGTATACAAATTAGAACCATGGAGGCAACCAAAAGAAAAATGTTAATGTTCTTAGTAGTAGTATTTACCTTTTGACTATTAATAGACTCAAACAAAACATATGCTGTTTTACATCTTATTTCCCATGCTTTTCCATAGATTTCTGTTACAATCTGATTCCATTTTTCAATGATCTTTGAAATTGATCTTCAAATAGTTTACTTTCATTTTGAGATAATATTTAACATCTTTGTTCCTTTTTAATTAATTAAAAATCATTTCCCATGAAACTCATTTGTGTCAAAATTAAATATTATATATAAAATGTTCAGGGACGCCTGGGTGGCTCAGTTGGTTAAGGGTCTGCCTTCGGCTCAGGTCGTGTTCCCAGGACCCTGCTCTCTGGGAGCCTGCTTCTCCCTCTCCCTCTGCCCCTTCCCCCTGCTCGTGCTCTCTCCCTCTCTCTCTCCCTCAAATAAATAAATAAATAAAAATATTTTTAAAAATATTAAAAAATAAAATAAAATAAAATGTTCAAAGCATTACTGCATTAGGTAAGATCTTTTAATGAGCCCCACCAAAAACTTAAAATCTATTAGTTAACCTTATAGTATTCAAGGAAGAAGCAGTATAATACTTAAAATTTTTCTGTTTAAAGTAATTTATGTTTGTTTTTAATATAAAAAATACTAAATATCTTTCAGGGGGAAGGAAGTTTTCCTATGGATTTTAAAATGAAAAAGCATTGTACAAAAGCAATATATACATTACATAGCCTACCTAAGATAACCCCATAGTTTTGTGGAATAAGTTGACACAACTTAGTTTTGCCTTGCTAAAACTTAGGTCCCCACATTTGCTTGAGAACTTGACTCTGCTGGTTATTTAACCACAAAATAATTGGAATTATTTAAAAAAAAAAAAAAACAGTGGACAAACATAAACACAACACACTTAAGCTAGAACTTGGACACTTCAAGAAGATTGTTTTTTGTTTTGTTTTGTTTTTAGCAGAATGTTAGTAAAGTAATTCCATGTTTATAAATGTGACAGTTATTTTTGGTTGACTTAAAAATCATAATGCAATTTTTGTACTATTTTTCTCCTTATTTAACATCAACTCAGTATGTGATTATGAAGATTAAGTTACTTAAAATTCATTACTGTACCCCTATTTTTAAGCACTTATATTAAGAAAATAACCAAGCTAAATGAGTTTGTAATTTTAAATGCAATAATTTTTTAGTGGAATATTTAAACACCCTTCTCTGCATAGCATGCCTGAAAAGCGCTTTGTTATTTCCCTTTCCTCAAGGAAATCTAAAACAAGAGGGTTTTCATACATGAGGATCCTGTACTTGCTTGCTTTATACTGAGTATAAGCAAAAATGCTTTTATACGACGTCTGAATGACCTTCTGACTCCAGTTCTATTAACTCACATCATGGCTGCATAAGACATTCCCCTCTAATGCTTTACCCTGTAAATCAATTATTTAGGGAGAAAGTCTCAGAATAAATAACTTCTCATTTAAAATCAAAGTTATTGATAAAAGAGAATTGCCACGTTTTTTATTCTTAGTGAATATTTGAAATTAAGAAAATACAAACATTGGAAACCCTGTGAACATCCCAATAAATTAACTTTTGTGATACGGCACCCTGCTTAGTGTGCTGGTGATTAATCTGTTCCTGTGGGGCACATGCTGTCTAGTAACCACAGAGGTAAAACAATCGCCTCGTTCATGGGTGTGTTGGCCCCCCAGCCTGGGTGCTGATGTGCAGGTCCCATCTGGTCCCTGTAACGGACTGTAAGGATATTGTCAGACTTCTGCCAGAACTCTGACAAGAACTCCTTTTCTGTCTCTAATTTTAAGCGGAACTTTGCAGATCATTTTTCAATAATTATTGAGTGCTTACTACGCATGTGATACTGAGCCAGGTACTGAAGAGGGGGGGAAGTAGAAGCAATGCTCCTTGTCACTCAAGATCGGTAGTCACGAGGCTTCAGTGAGTCATATATTTAAGTCATACGCTTAGGAAGATAATGAACACTGTGACCTGTATGTTGTACAGAATGATAAAATCTATCCACAAGCGTAATTGCACTTCCATTCACATGTGACTGCACCACAAATTCAAAATTACCAATCCCTCTGTGGATTTCTTAAAACTGCTTTTAGGTATCACGATACACTAGCATTCCTCTCACTTTCGTGCAATATGTGATTATTGAGCTCCTATGACATCTCTAGCACTCTTCCAGATGCTGGGCATCCAGGGGAGAATAAAACTGGTTAGATCTCTGTTCTCATGGTGCCTCCAGTTTCTAAAGGGAGTGTTTGATGGAGAAGAAAAAAGGAAACAAAAAAGAAAATATCACTTAAGTGTTGTTAAAAACTGTGGTGGTAATCCTGGGGAAAAAACCTGTCTTCATTCATTCATTCATTCATTTTAAGTTTCTATTTAAATTCCAGTTAGTTAACATAGAGTGTAATATTAGTTTCAGGTGTATGATATACTAATTCAACACGTCCATACAACACCCAGTGCTCATCATAGCAAGTGCCCTCCTTAATCCCCACCACCTATTTCACCCATCCCGTGCCCACCTCCCCTCTGATAACCATCAGTTTGTTCTCTATCGTGAACACTGTTTCTTTGTTTGCCTCTCTCTCTTTTTTCCCGTACGCTTGTCTGTTTTGTTTCTTAATATGCCTGTTTGTTTTGTTTCTTAAATTCCACATGTGAGTAGAATTATATGGTATTTGTCTTTGACTGACTTATTTCGCTTAGCATAATACTTTCTAGCTCCATCCGCGTCACTGCAAATGGCAAGATGAAAACACTACTTTAGCTGGTCTTCAGAGAAGGCTTTTCTGGGGAAGTGATACTAAAATGGACTTTTATAAGAAAGGACCATCCAGAGGAGGTCAGATATATTCCAAGTAGAACGGATTCATTCTGAGGATAGTATTGAGATAATATTTGAAAGCACAGCATTAGCTGCTCATGAGCAGTGAAGTAGGTACTCAAATTTAGTATTCTAATTCCATTGCATTTCATTGATCTTTACACCCAGGAAAGGGTCCCAAACTAAATTTACTTGCAAAAGGAAAGTAGCAGATGGATATGATAAACACAAGTGGATTAGCATTCGTAGACATTGGGTGGAAGAAGGCTAAATGTGAAAGAGGCTTTGAGCTGAGTCCTGAAAAAAGGAAAGGGAGAGACAGTTCTCACCCAAGACTTCATGCAGGAAGCTACATGGGCAGATCATACCCAAACTTAAGAGTTCAAACTCCCATCCATAACACTCTCCCCCTCCCACCCCCACTGCCCTCCCCACCCCCCACCCCCGCCCCCACCAGCCAGTTTCAATCATGCAAGCTCTATTTTTGGTGCTGTTACCCTTATTTTTCAGTACTTCATTTTTTGAGCTCAGATCTCCTTCCCCTCTCTATTCTTGGAACCCAGGGCAGTCTTTGCTCCCTTGGTTATTCAAATCCTCTACCATATGGCATTTAGACCAACATTTTCCCAACTTTTTTTCACAACCATTCAAATACTTGAATCCTGTTATTTGATAGAGATGTCCATCTGCATTTTTAGGGCTCTGAATTTTTGTCCTTAATTAGGTTTTATGAACAAGTTGTAACTTTCCCTTCTATGTATTCCTTTCAGTTTTGGCATCTCTGAATTAGGCCAAGGGCCATTTGACTGACCTTGGACTGGCTAACTTGAGTCAATTAAATTGCTTCTCCAAAGATGTAACAAAGAGCAGATATAATTAGAATTTCCTTAAGATGTCGTTACAGGCCTTATCATTATTTGAATGTTTCTGTAACTTGCCTAAGATTAAATAATTAAAAATAAAGTGCCTGACATTTTCACCTTACTGAGTGATAACTGTTAATGAGTTTTATAAATTATGAATGAAACAATAATTGTTAGAGACATTGCAGTATTTACTTGTGAGTTTTTCTAACCTGTTTGTATTCAAAGGCAAGTAAAATTGCTTCCAAGAACAAACAAACCAAAGATATTTTGGATTTTGGATAGAGATAAGCAAATAAAATCAATATAAGATAATCAGATCATAGGTTCTATTTTAAATGCATGCAGCTCCCATTATATTTTCATAAGGAAATTAATATTAAATCTCTTTTAAAAATGTGTTTAAAATATAACTTTATAACAGCTGAGCATCTGTAAAGTGACACTGAGCACAATTTTCATTTCATTAGAATAATCTCTTATTATACTGGTAATCTATATTCTATAACTCTGAAAGAAAAAAAAATATATATATATACATGTATGTATTTTTACCCTTACTGTTCTTTTAAAAACAATATGGAGGGCACCTGGGTGGCTCAGTCGGTTAATCGTCTGACTTTGGCTTAGGTCATGATCTCAGGGCCCTGGGATCAAACCCCACAATGGGCTCCCTGCCGAGCAGGGAGTCTGTTTGCCCCTCTGCTCATCCCCCAGTTTATGCTCTCTCTCTCCATCTCTCTCTCTCTCCAAATAAATAAATAAAAGCTTAAAAAAATAAAAAAAACCTAATAATATGGATTGAATATTTGTATCATCTTTGCAAAGGTACACATATATGCACACACATGTGCACACACAATTTGAGTAGAAAAACATGAAAATGGTGGAAAACTTTTATAGAGAGAGATAGTGATTTATATGTCACAAAAATGCCACTTCAGAACATTGAAAAACAAAACTATCACTTGAACATATTTCTGCCAACCCCATATAAGTATGAGTTTTTTGTTGTTTTTACTTGTTGTTTTGCTTGATTATATTTTTAGATTGAATTAAGTGAAATTTTGCTTCTTTAAATTCTTTACCAACAAAGAATTAAAAGGAATATTTTTTAAAGGACGCTTTATTCTAATGACTAGGTGGTAAGTAAAAGAAAATCCCACTCTAAATCATAATTAAAATGATAGCTTTTAAATATTGGCACAACTACAATGATTCTTTTTTTCCCCCTTTTAAGTAAATGTTTCAGGTCTGGAAGATAATCAGGTATCTCCTAGGTTGTTGTTATTAAGGTAATTCTGTTTGTGATTCCTGAATTCTTGACAGCATTGTGTCAAAATAAGCCAGTGTATAATCTTAATGAATCTTTATTTTGAAGGCTTATGTTATCTTAAGAAGTTAAATTATCTTTGTGATACTATCTTAGAATTACTGTACAATAATAATGATTAAAGGATAATTTCTATTTTTAACAGGGTCTAGACATTATGGTATTGAAGATAAATGATGAGAAGTGAGATAACATTTTGGGAAAAAAATATCCTCTATAAACAGAGATTAGAAGATTTATTAAAATTGGTTTCTGGTGCTCAACAAATTCTCAGTGCTTGGGTATCTTTTCAGAACACTTACCCACTAATCAAAAACCTGATTCTCTGATGCTTGTAATTTTAGTTTTATTGCTACATTAACTACGATGACACGCTTCACTTTACAATTACGTGACTGAACAATCAATTCAACTTAGAATTATATGATTTACAATTAATAGCTGAAAATGTAGAACAAAACCATTAAAACATGTTTTAGAGATTTGTATTCCTTTGCAAAGAGAAGAAAGGAATCTGCAACTACTATTTTTAGTGTTAAGTTCTTAAGAAAAAATTAGAGTCGAAACTATTAAGAGCAAGTAATTGAAAACAGTGGAAAGTCGGGCTCTGTATGTTGGTCGGCCGCTCGGGGCCCTTTAGTGCTCCCTGAGCACTGTGGCTCTGTCTTCTGAGCTCTCTGCTCAGTTCGTATCTCCCGGAGATATGCAGTTATCTTATCTCTTTACAGAACTACCTTCCTGACTCAGTGCCACACCCTGCCAGACATACAGAGAGCCCTTTGTAAATTATGTGTGTAATGAACAAATAACTAATGAACAATACCTACTCTGTGCTAACTTTGGAACTTTCATTTAGATTTCAAAGAAGACATAAAAATTGCTTCCACGTTTCATCACTCTTTAAGTAACTCCCTCCTTTCTGAAGCCTCTACAAATGTATTGAAAATCAATTTTAGAAACATTTAGCTCATGATTTGCTTTAACTCATCACCCAATAAGCTGGTTCAAGGTAAAAAAAAAAAAAAAAATAGAACCCTGTAATAATCTTCCTCCTCTTTAAATCTTATTTACTTAATATAGAAGAATTCTGTATTTTCCTTTTCTTTTTTTATAGAATTCAAACCAATAAGGTATTTAGATCAGAACAAATATCTATAACTATTTGTTCTAAATTTATTTCTGAAATGTGATTGAAACTTATTGTCATAAAAAACAGAAAAGAATAGCATCTGACATACTGAAAAGACTCAAAGAAGTATTAATCTAGACTAGAGACCAAGTAAAATGAGCTAAAAGTTAAACCCACTGACAGATCATGGATATGTATTCTGCATACCCTTCATTTTCAGTCCAGTGATACAAGGTTGTCCTTTGTAAAATCACTATAATATTCAAGAATCAGCAAGTATAGAGTTAGAGTTTTGCATGATGAAAGAATTCTGGAGATTGGTGGCACAAAGTGAATATACTTGACAATATTGAACTATAAAAATGCCTAAGATGGTAAATTTTATGTTATGTCTACTTTATCACAATTAAAAATAATAATAAAAATGAATCATCAAGAAAAAAAAAATACCTTGAGAGAGGGTGCCTTGAGTTCACAAACCCAAATCAGAAGCAAACTACCATGAATTCAAGATGACATTTTTATAGGAGAGAAAAAGAACACTGGCTTCAGTGTTTTTTGCTACTAATGGTTAAAAATAAGCAAACAAACAATTAAAAAGCAACTGGAAGAGGGACGCCTGGGAGGCTCAGTCGGTTAAGCCTCTGCCTTCAGCTCAGTTCATGATCCCAGGGTCCTGGGATCAAGTCCCGCATCGGACTTCCCTGCTCCGCAGGGAGCCTGCTTCTGCTTCTGCCTCTGCCTCTCTCTCTGTCTCTCATGAATAAATAAATAAAATCTTGGGGCGCCTGGGTGGCTCAGTCGTTAAGCGTCTGCCTTCGGCTCAGGTCATAATCCCAGAGTCCTGGGATCGAGCCCCGCATCGGGCTCCATGCTCTGCGGGAAGCCTGCTTCTCCCTCTCCCACTCGCCCTGCTTGTGTTCCTGCTCTCGCTCTCTCTCTGTCAAATAAATAAATAAAATCTTTAAAAATAAATAAATAAATAAATAAATAAATAAAATCTTTAAAAAAAAAAAGCAACTGGAAGAAACTTTCAACTTTCCCACCAGCTGTGGTGTTCTATGTTTCCTCTTCATTTATTTAGGACCTCGTGATTCTGGGTTGATGATTGACTATTGTCCATCAGCCTATGCATGGCCCATTTTGATTAATTTATTTACTAATCTGCATTACTCAGTTGTTTTAACTTGTGCATCAAATACCTGAAAAAGGCACCACCCAGAACAAAAGCTAAGATCTGGTAAAAACTGTTTCTTACCACAATTTTTTTTTTTTATTCTTATGTTAATCCCCATACATTACATCATTAGTTTTAGATGAAGTGTTCCATGATTCATTGTTTGTGCATAACACCCAGTGCTCCATGCAGAATGTGCCCTCCAAAATACCCACCACCAGGCTAACCATCCTCCCACCCCCCTCCCCTCAAGAACCCTGTTTGTTTTTCAGAGTCCATCGGCTCTCATGATTCGTGTACCCCTCCGATTACCCCCGCTTCATTCTTCCCCTCCCGCTACCTTCTTCTTCTTCTTTTTTTTTTTCTTAACATATATTGCATTATTTGTTTCAGAGGTACAGATCTGAGATTCAACAGTCT
>NC_138380.1:70471181-70502727 GCF_054177405.1 Leptonychotes weddellii | reverse complement strand
AAAAAAATAAAAAAAAAAAAATAGCTGTATTTGTTAAGATCTTCCATTTTTACATCAATTAATTCAATAACCTATTGTTTGGACTCTCTTTGAAACCTGTCATAAAATTCATTTTGTGCTTTGTAACATTCAAGGAGCTTTCCCTCTTTATTTAATTTGATCCTCAAGGAAAACCAGAGGATTACCACTATTTTCCAGATGAGAAAACCTAGATCGGAAAGAGCAAATCATCGTTCTAATGAACAGTACATGCCAGAGAAAGAGCTAACATCTAGGTCTTCTGACTTGAAGCCCCGTCAACTATTACAGCTATATTTTATATTTGAAAATTTAGCATTTACTTAGAAAAACAAGATTCTTTTTCAAAACACTCTACTTACATTTTTATGGAATGTACCCACAGACAAATTCTATTGCTTCTTCCAGTTCATCATGCCACTGGGATTACTGAAATATTTATCTTATTTTCTAGACTGTGTCTGGTTCACTGTAACTTCAGTCAAACAAATCTCTTTATGAGTATCTTTCTTTGGAAGTAAAAAAGCACTTAGTTCTAATTTATGCCTCTTTTTAATAGGATTAAATCAGCATGTTTAAAGGACTCTTACAAAAGTGCAAAATATATATTACTAGTTCTTGAGAAGCAGAGAGGCAATTTGTCAAATTTTCTATGAAAAACAAAAGACATTCATTTTTAAAATTACCTTAAATTTTTATTTTTACACATGTGTTGAAAGAATCTCATTGTAAAAATTCCTTTAATAAGACCCAAGGAATTAGAGTCAAATTTTAGGTAAGTGAAGTCCTAAAACAAGCAGTTGCATATACAAAATTTTATCTCCTTAATAATTTATGGAATTAATAAACCACATATAACATCTGTTTAAAAGGAACTTTTTTAACCGAAAAAGAGATGATGGGTTTAATCCCAGAAAAAAAAATTGCCTTTACTTAAGCAATGACCATTCTAATGTCCCCTCCAGGTTTATTCATAGCCAAAGACAACCAAAGTGTCTCATGATGTTGCTTCTCTTTCACCCTGTCCGGAGGACATTGCTGAACTTTGTAGACCTCAGTGATTTTTATATTATCTTCTTAATTCCAAGAACGTTTTTTTTGTTGTTGTTGTTGTTTTTTTTCCAAGAACGTTTTTTTGTGTGATATTTCTATGGTAATATTACATCGTATGTTGTATCTTACATTATTGTGTAATTTCCATCACTTTGTGAACCTCCACAATCAATGTTTAGAACAGTGCTCAAATACAGTGTTACATAGATTTTAATTATTACAAATTAATAGGGTTAGACGCAGACAAACTGTAAAATATAAATACCATTGACCTGAAAAGCAGGAGACTTGGATCAGTGTTTTTAGTTTTTTTTTTTAATTATCTCTTATGGGACCTTGGGATTATTTCACCTTTCTGGAGTTTTCTTTCCAAATCTTTATTTATCAATTTTCTTAACATATATACTACTTAAAAACTGTATCACTCGGGGTGCCTGGGTGGCTCAGTCGGTTAAGCATCTGCCTTGGGCTCAGGTCATGATCCCAGGGTCCTGGGATCGAGCCCCACATCGGGCTCCCTGCTCAGCAGAGAGCCTGCTTCTCCCTTTCCCTCTGCTGCTCCCCCTGCTTGTGCTCTCTCTCTTTCTGTCACATAAATAAATAAAATGTTTATTAAAAAAAAACTGTATCACTCTATCAAACTGAACACATTCCTCCTTAAACATAGTTTTTTATCTGTTTGACCTCTCTTTCCATCTAGACAATAGCTGACACTGACAATGACCCAGATAATAGTTCAATATGCAAAATAAGCCAGTTTCATTAATATTTGTTCTAAAAGTAGCCTGGGGCACCTGGGTGGCTCAGTCAGTTAAGCATCAGACTTAAGTTCAAGCTCCACACTGGGCTCTACCCTGGACAAGGAGCCTACCTAAAAAATATAAAATAAAATACAATAAAATAAAATAAAATACATAAAAGTAGCCTGTTTTTAGAGAAAAGAATGGAGTTTCATCAATATTTTCTTCAGTAAGGTATGGATTATCCCACATCTCTCCTGAATCATGGATTATTTCTCTCCTATATTATTTTAACTAAAATATAAATATGGTGTTATTTACTTCATGAAAAAAAAAAATCTCTTGATTTTATTTTCCTTCCAACTACTACTGCCCATGTCTCCATTACAGGAAAAACCCTTGAAAGAATTATCTATAATTGTCTACAGCCCCTGAGCCCATGCTTTTAAGTATCCAACCTAATTGTGCCATGGCTCCCACACTCAAAGACACTGCCTTTATCAAGGTCAACAGTGAACTTTTGTTGTTGAATTTAATGTTAATTTTTACTTGTTATCTTTGAAGACACATTAGCTGAATATGACACTGCTGATAATCTCTTTTCCTTTGCTTTCTTCATTGACTTCCTGTGCACTAAAACTCCTGATTTTTCTCCTACATTATTTTTCTGGGCACTTCTTTTCAGTTCACCCTGATGCTCATCCTTCTTTTCTCTACTTTCCTTGCTTGAGAGAATCCCAGAACTCAATCCTTCAAATTCTTCTACATCCCTTAGTTATCTTATAGAGTCTCATGGATTTAAAAATTTCTATAGGCTAACTGCCAAATTCATATCTCCAATGATATGTTGCATAAACTCTAGCAATTATATACTCAAATGCCTTCCTGGCATCTCACTTAGACATCCAATAGTCTTGTCTTCTCAAGCAAATATGTCCACTTGATTTTCCCGCCCAAATCTATTTCTTTCACAGTCTTCACCATCTCAATTATTGGTATCTCCATCCTTAAGTTAAAAACAAAACAGAACAAAAGATGGAGTCAGATTTGATCCCTCTATCTTTTACTTCATATCCTACCCATCAAAAAATCCTATTGGCTCTACCTACATATCATCCTCTTCTCCTATCTCCACTGCAACTGGTCTGGCCCACAGACCATCATTTCTCACCTGCATTATTACAACATGTCTGTTTCCCTGAATTCTCCCTTTCAGTGTATTTACAACACAGAAACCAGAATGATCCTATAACAATGAGTCAGATTATGTCACCTCTGTGCCAAAATTTTCCAGTAGGATTTCCATAACACTCAGACTAAAAGCCAATGTTTTAACAATGACAACAGTGGAAGGATCTAATCTTTTTCCCCCCCTCTTATTAACTCTCTGATTTAGTCGAACTTATTTCCCCCATCCAACTGTTTTTCAGCCATACTGTCTTCCTTTAGGATCCTTAAACGTGGCAGACACATTTTCACCTCATAACCTTTGCATTTGATGTTCCTTTTTTTTTTTAAAGATTTTATTTATTTATTTGAGACAGAGAGAATGAGAGAGAGAGAGCACATGAGAGGGGGGAGGGTCAGAGGGAGAAGCAGACTCCCTGCCGAGCAGGGAGCCCGATGCGGGACTCGATCCAGGGACTCCAGGATCATGACCTGAGCCGAAAGCAGTCGCTTAACCAACTGAGCCACCCAGGCTCCCCTGATGTTCCTTTTGCCAAAGAATGTTGCTTTCCCAAGTATCTGCATGATTTGCAACAGCAATTTCTTTAAGTATTTGTGAAAACATCACTCTCTCAGTGAGTTCTTTTCCTTACCACCACACTTGACTACCATACCCCCACCATTCTCTAGCTAACTTTCATGATTCGTTTCTCTCCATAGCACTTTTCATCTTCTATTTTGCTATGCAATGTACTTATGTATGATCTGCCTTTCTATATCAGCATATAAACCACATGATGACAGGGAGTTTTGCCTCTTCTATTTGCTGATATATCCCCCTGTTGCCAGAACAAGGCCAGAAATGTAATGGGCACTCTGAAACTATTGTTATTAACTGTTTACAGTTAAATATCTCATACACAATAAGATTATCCTTGAACTCTTAAAACCACAGAAGCCCAACTGAATAGCCTCAGTTTAGAGAAAATACATCTGGGAAAACAAGTGACTCCATTCAAATATGGCACATTTACCAAAATTAAACCGTCAATGACTTGCTTTATAGAAAAATACATGTATTACATGAAAATGCTTACTATAAGATTGATAATGCTTCTTCACTAAGTACTTAGGGAGAGGTATTCAGAGCAAGCCAGCTTCTTTTCCCATGAATTTGACAACAAAAATGCCCACTTTAGATTTCATCATGTGGTCTGAAACCCTGAGTGATTTTACGATACATTTTAACCCACTCTGAGGGCTATCAAGCAATCAAAGACACTACTCTTATCAAGGCCAACAATGATCTTTTTAACTGTAAGGGCTTATTAACTACTAGAAGACCACAACAGTAAAAATACTGGAAAATACCTTTAATAAATTCACAATCTGTGGGTGGTACTTAACTGCAGGAAACTAACTCTAGTAGAAAATGCTTTGGGAGTAAGTGGAAGCAATTTTAATATGTGTTATAAACAAGAGGGAGCTACATAATATTTTTCAAATTGTTTCCAGAAGGAAACCTTTGGTCTGTAACCATTCACTTGGAGCAAGATAATAACATTTCACAAAAAATAATAATTGATAGCATTTATTAAATGCTTACTATGCCAAACACGGTTAGAGGTGCTTTACATGGGTCAACACACCTTAACAATATCCTGATTGGAACTGAATAAATTAATGCATTTAGATTTACTTTTACACTTACTGTGTTACAAATAAGAAAAGGACAGCACAGAAAATAAACATCCAGGTATCTCACAACTAGTAGGAACAGTTAAAACCTAAGCAGTTTGGCTTTCTTCACTGTTACATCATGCAGAATCAAGATAATAGAACTAATGTTAGACTAGTCAAATCAAACAAGTTACAGGAGTCAAATAACCACGAATCTCTTCCTGAGACACATGCTGCATTTCACAGCTAAATAATTTATAAATAAACAAAAATATACAGATTAATCCACTCATTTCTCAGAAGATTCCAACAAAACAAAGAACTATTCTATTAAATACATTGTTTTAGTTATACAATAGAAGAAAAAAATTTAAAGGTGATTTCAAGTTTTTCTTGTCTATGAAAATACATATAACTTTTGGAGGATCAAAAAATAGTACTTTGATAGTTATTGAGAAGAACATATTGCCAAAAAAGTAATGGTGAAAACTTATATATATTTTTTGTATCTTGATATCTGTGTTCTGAATAATGGTTCCCTCAGGGACAACAGGTGGCAAAAGTGTGGGCCTTGAACTACAGAGATAAAAACACACAACTTAATTTTGCCACTTAATATATGCTTCTTGTTTTGGGGCAAGGCCTTCAGGCTCTGAGTCTCAGAGGTTCTTATCTAAAAAATAGGTTCAAAAACAATGGTTTTCATGGGCGCCTGGGTGGCTCAGTTGGTTAAGCGACTGCCTTCGGCTCAGGTCATGATCCTGGAGTCCCGGGATCGAGTCCCACGTCGGGCTCCCTGCTCAGCAGGGAGTCTGCCTCTCTCTCTGACCCTCCCCCCTCTCATGCTCTCTATCTCATTCACTCTCTCAAATAAATAAATAAAATCTTTAAAAAAACAAAAACAAAAACAATGGTTTTCAGGGTATCCTCAAATAGATATAATAAAGTCCAAGTAGGGTCCTTGGAGCCTGTCACCCTCTTGTTTTATATTCTTTTTTTTTTTTTAAGATTTTATTTATTTGACAGAGAGAGACACAGCGAGAGAGGAAACACAAGCAGAGGGAGTGGGAGAGGGAGAAGCAGGCCCCACCAAGCACGGAGCCCGATGTGGGACTTGATGCCAGGACCCTGGGACCATGACCTGAGCCAAAGGCAGACGCTTAACGTCTGAGCCACCCAGGCGCCCACTTGTTTTATATTCTTCATAGCACTTCCCACTATTTGAGATGATATTCATTTATTTGTTTACCTGCTCTTTGTCTGGAAAAGAAATTCAAAGGGAACAGTGACTTTTCTCGGGCCTAATGAACAGGTGGTTGTTCCATACATATTTGCAGGATGGGTGACTATATGGTAACTACTAAGTGGGTTAGTTTCCTTCCTCGTGTCTAATATGTGGGAGTTCAGTGTTGACAAGCTGGTGTTTTATGGGTTTACTGTGATTCTTTGAGATAGCAAGAGTTTTAGGGTGAAAATATTCAAATGGAATTGATAGCTGAATTCTCTTTATGCCAGGTTCAAAAGGATGTGATAAGAAAAAAGACTATATGTATGAGATATATGCATATGCATGTATCCTATATATACATACGTGTAATATATATATAATAAGCCATTCACATGTAGATTAGTATTAAAATCTAAAATTAGGAAAGGAAAAAGAAAGGCTAAAGAGACTATGCAAAAAAGCAAAAAATATGAAAAAAAACCCTACAATTCATCATAAGAAATGAGACTTTGTATATTAGTTAACTTTCATTTTTTTTCTCCTGTTCCAAAGTTTTTGTCCATTTCCTCTTTATGTTACCTACGTCATTTTCTGGTTTTTCAAACAAATAATCTTGCAGATATTAATGATTCCTGGGTATAAATATCCTTAACCCATATGAGTTCCTTTGTGATGATTATGAAATACAGAATGTTTACACTACTACAGGACTGAAATAGGTCATCTCTCAAAAGTTACTTTTATTACATCTGAAGTATAAACTGTCCACATGACTGTGAGAAGCCCACCTTGTAGGGCAAAATATATATAATAAACTTAAAACATGAAATCCAGAAATATAGAACATCCTGATCTTCAAGTTTCCTTACCTGTTATTCAAGAAACAGATTTAGTATGCACACATGTGCAAGAATTCAAAATATGCAACTGAAGGGAAATCTCTTTGCAAAACAATAGAACCAAACAAGCTCCTGTGGATTCAGAGGTTCAACACTAAGTCTTTATCAAAGAGCATTCTTTGCATAAAATGGTTATTATATTTTCTGTTGGCCTTTAAGAAATCCCTCAAAATAATCTTGCAGCTGTTCAAAGTAGCTAACTCTACTGATACTGGCTGCATCTCTGGTCAGCATCTAAGGAAGCATGAACCACGGAGAGCAAAGCAAACAAAGCTAAGTCTGTGACCATAAAAATTATTTTTGAAAACAAAATTAATTTTTCACTTTAGCTGATTTTTCTAACCTCACATTCTGGCAGTGTTTTAATGCCCAAAGCACAAACTTTTAAGACTCTTCCCAAGCTATCTAAGCAATGGGTGGTACTGGCTGATCTCAATTCATTACTCAGGATCAGGAAAGAAGGAAGATGCCAAGAGAGACTTACGATCATTATCTCAGAAGTAGGAATGCGGTATACAGGCACTTTTTGTCACCATAACCCCAAACTGGTAGGAATTTTGTATGTCATAACTATATATTCCGTAATAGCCCACTTAAAAATAGTAGGATTTGACCTACTTTCCTCCAAAACTTTCAGATATGATATAGACAAGGTGGACAGGGAAGCTGTTCACATGCTTGGAAGTGGATGGGAAATGTGGACGTGGTAGGGCTCAACAGATGATTTCCAAAGAGAAGATGCCGTATTCTTTAAAGTGGAAAGAGGAGTGCCCTGTAAGGGTTGTGAATACTTCTCCTAGCAAAGATGATTACTCTATTATTAGCATACAATCTGGAAATTAATAGCTAATGGTAGCTATGGGGAACTCATAGGGGTGTGTGTGTGTATCTTTTGAGGGTGGGTCAGGAGATATTTGTAATTCCTATCCTGCATTCAATCTTTGCTACTGCTTACCAGACTTTGACATGTAAATTACCTAAATGTAGAGAAAAACCTAAAAAATACAACACTGAGAAAGTATAATATAAGAACCATCAAAAGAATAGTTCTTACTGCATTTAATCCAGCACTTAAGTAACCAGTTCCCTTTTTATATAAGCACTAGATGCTGAGAGGAATGACAGTCGATACAGAAATAACTAAAACAAGACTTTGAACTCATAGGGTTGATTCCAAGTCCAAAAACACATTCATACAAAAACAAAACAAAACAAAACAAAAAAACCTTTAACTAGATGAACTAACTAGTAACAGCTGTACGGAATGATTAATGATGTTTTTCTCTATCTGTAGAGATTGATTTATTTTTCCAATGATCAACTTACCACATTGGGGTTAATATTTTACAGTCACTTGTATGAAATTATGATTATGAACTCAAATGATCACAATGATAATCTACCTTTTTCCATACATTTATCCAAAGGCACAACATCTTACAAGTCTGTAGATCTCTTTTGGCCACCCAGTGATCTTAAATAGAGCATGTGTCCTTCTTCAACTCTTAACTCTGTTAATTTTGACAACTGAAAATTATATCATCAGTCAAATACAAGCATGGTGCTTCTGTAAATGTTAAAGTTCACTCTGGTCGTTAAGTGCATCAGGGAAGAACTGCTAATGACCAGGACCTAAGAAACAGGATCAGGCACCTGGGCTCTATGCAGCATGAGGCTGACTCAGGCGCTGAGCCATGACCCAATCTGAGACCCTTGGCAAATTTCTCAGTTTCTCAGTACCTCCACATCCTCACATAAGGGAAGGGGATGATAATAATCCCCACCATACCGGGTGGTGGTGAGCATGAAAGGACAACACACAGTTCTTTTTTTTTAAGATTTTATTTATTCATTTGAGACACAGAGATACAGAGAGAGAGAGAGCATGAGCAGTGGGAGAGGCAGAGGGAGAGGGAGAAGCAAACTCCCGGCTGAGCCAGGAGCCCAATGTGGGGCTCCATCCCAAGACCCTGAGATCATGACCTGAGCTGAAGGCAGACGCTTAACCATCTGAGCCACCCAGGCGCCCCAACACACAGTTCTTATACCAATGCTTCACTCATAATGAATCATCAGTGACTGGTAACTACTAAAGTGTCTTTGCGAGCCTGATTTATTTTGCATTGTTCACACATATCAGTGCAATGTTCTAATGTTATTCATTATATCATAGGAACCAGAGAGCGTTCCCCTTTTTTTTTTTCCCTTCAACCTCTTTATTTTCAGAATTGCTGCATCTCTCTTTCTCTCTCCTTTTCTCATTGTTTGGAGTTTAATATTTGTTTTCTGTTCCTTTTCTTAAGGTGAATTTTGAATACAGGCAAATGAACAAATCTGACTTTTGCATATGACGGGTTGTGAAAAATCCACATAATTGAGTAATCACATCCCTTATCAGGATAGAGAACTCTTCCATAATCCCAGAAATTTCTCCCTCATATGTCTTGCCTGTTAATCCTCTCCTCAACCACACAGAGGCAACATTCTGTTTTTCCTTTTTCACCTGTTTTAAAAATCCTAGAAAAATATAAGAACTCAAAAATAATACGTTGCCCTAACTCTTTAATTCATGAGATATAAATTCCAAACAAAGCCAACATATGAAATGTGTAATGGATTGTATAATGCTAATTCCATTTCCACTTACATTCGACATCAAGTTAGGTTTTATTATTGATATTTCATTTGAGTTCAGAAAGTAACTTGTCTTAAAGATCAGAGGATATTAAAACTGCAGGCATAATTTTTTCCTCCCAAGTTCAGAATAAAGGAGTATAAGTCTCCTACATTCCTCTCATTACTTGAAGTATTAAAGAAGCCAAGAAAAGAAGAGAAAAGAAAGAAAAGAAAAGAAAAGAAAAGAAAAGAAAAGATCTTTAAGCATAAAACTTGGCCCGTTCTCTCTCTCTGTGAATATGTCTGTCTATACACACAAACATACACATACATAAGTTGACTAAATATAACTCATATAAACTTTACTTTTATATTAATTTAAACATTTAAAAACAATTAGCTTAGCAGATTTCATTTCTTAAATAGTTTTTCATCTCTATATTTCAAGCCTTTCGCAGGGTCTTTTTAAAATAATAAATATGTATACATTTGAAATCTTAAAGGTATCTTAGTGTGATAATTTTTTTAAAGATATCTTACTGTTTTTAAATATAAATTGCCTTGAACTAGGGATAAAATAATTAGTATAAACCATATGAAATTAATGTATTTCTATTTTTAGGGATTGATTTTTTTTTAATACAAAACTGATTATAACCAACAGACCAAAATCTCCTAATTATGCTAATCAGTAGTTGATCACTGTAAATAATGAGCTGAAAAGTGTACATGAACACCTTTGGCACCATTTTCCTCACAAAAATAAGAAACAATTGGGCTTTGTTCTGTAATAATATTTTTTTAACTGATGCCAATACTATAAACATTTCACTGAAGTCAGTATGCATTTCTAAATAAAAGAAATACAATAATCAAAAAGACAATCTGAAAAACATTTACACACTTACCCTTGTAAGTCAGCTTGAGTCGTGGAATATTTTGCTTAGAAGTTCCAATGACTGGAAGAAATAGCATGGTCATGCTTAGCATCATCAAGGCATGAAAAAGGTGAAAGTTGTGGCTCCTGGACTTCGGTCTCTCATTTTTATTAGCAGTCATGATGAAAACAATGTCCTCTTTCAAAGGGTGTTAATCTAAAAAATAAGAAAATAGCTATTAATATAGCAGTTTGTAGATTTTCCTAAATGTACTAAATCATAATTTTCTGAATGTGTATAGATTTTTAAAAAATAATTGCTCCTTCTCTCTTGTTTATCTTGCAAATTGTTACAAAGGAAAGAAATCAGAGTTGAATAATAAAATTCAGGTCTGCCTTTACACAGATGCAGAGATCAAGCCATAACTAAATTTCAACTATTTATGATGATTAGCATTTCTTCCTCTATTAAAGTTTGCTTGTTTGTTCTAATACAAATGAAGAATGAACCAACTCTTTCTAACTTGATGAGTTCTTTACTCAGATAAGAATACCGGTAGAAGCCCATTCTATCCCCATATCATCCCCGAGGAAAAAGATTCCTAGGCAAAAGCAAATAAAAGCTGTTATTTTCAGGGAGTTAATTTCTTGTTTTTGATATAAAGATGTTTTAAAAGTCTACTTAAGGGGCACCTGAGTGGCTCAGTCGTTAAGCGTCTGCCTTTGGCTCAGGTTATGATCCCAGGGTCCTGGGATCAAGCCCTGCTTCGGGCTCCCTGCTCAGCGGGAAGCCTGCTTCTCCCTCTCCCACTCCCCCTGTTTGTGTTCCCTCTCTCGCTGTGTCTCTCTCTGTCAAATAAATTTTTAAAAATATCTTTAAAAAAAATAGTTTACTTAAGGGGTGCCTGGGTGGCTCAGTCAGTTAAGCATCTGCCTTCGGCTCAGGTCATGATCCCAGGGTCCTGAGATCAAACCCGGTGTCAGGCTCCCTGCTCCGTGGGGAGCCTGCTTCTCCCTCTCCCTCTGCTACTCCCCCCCTGCTTGTGCTGTCTTACTCTCTCTCAAGTAAGTAAATAAAATCTTTAAAAAAATAAAAATAAAAAGACTACTTAAAATTGGAAAAATTAGGAATGATTAGGTCAGGGCCACCACTACAGATTTTAGGCCTGGATGATGCAAGCTTTGGTTGTCTTTTTTTGTTTTTGTTTTGTTTAAGATTTTATTTATTTATTTGAGAGAGAACACAAGAAGGGAGAGCGGCAGAAGGAGAGGGAGAAGCAGGCTCCCCGCTGAGCAAAGAGCCCGACGTGGGGCTCGATTCCAGGACCCTGAGATCATAACCTGAGCCGGAGTTGGACACTTAACCGACTGAGCCACCCAGGTGCCCAGTTGTCTTTGTTAAGACATGGAATAAATTAAAACACATATTTCAAACTAAGCCATATAATAATAATTACAAATAATAGTCATTGAATATTTATATGTACCAGATACTTTTTGTTTTAAAGTGCTTTCCATAAATGAAATGACTTAATGCTTTTAAATTAACAAGGAGGCCATTAGACTCAGGCAGCCCTGATGAGGTGGTGGCCTCCTTAAGCAAATGGAAATCTAAGTCTATAAATGCCTCAAAGTCACAAAATCAAAACATTAGGGATAACCAACCACAGCCAACCAACTAGGCCTTAGGCTACAGCTAATTCTTTCTTTGCTTCAGCACTTTCTCCACACAAGTCTGTCCCTGACTCCTGAAGGCAAAGCACTGCTAACCACTTCCAGTTTGGCACTACATGACTGGAACCAATTTTTGCTCAAAAAAACTTAAAATTTTAATATGTCTCAGTTTATCTTTTAATAATGCTACTATAGCCATAAAGGATGGATAATTATTTACTTCATTTTGCAGATGAGGAAACTGAGGTATAGAGTTAAATGGTTCTCCCAAGGTCACGTGGCAGATAAGAAGTAGATAAAAATATGTGGTCAGGACTTTAGCTAGAGTTGGCCTCTTAAAACCCTAAGTCTTTGGGTGCTTTTCAATATGGTAGAATCACGTGATCTTCAACTCTTGCAGTCTTCAACCTCTCTTCTTTCTCCACAAAGTTATCACTGTCTTTCTAAGAAATAGACCACAGAAAAGATCTTGCTATGCTTATGTCCAGGCAAGATTCCAGATGTAGTACCTGCTTTAACTTCTGTCCAAATAATTTCTGTGCTTTCTTGGTAATAGCTGTAGCTATAATAAAAAAGTCTTATACTTTAAGTAATTTTCTACTTATTTAATATCAAAATATTCTATGTTTATATGGTTTAGTTCTTTTTTTTTTTTTTTTTTAAGATTTTACTTATTTGACAGACAGGAGAGGGAACACAAGTAGGGGGAGTGGGAGAGAGAGAAGCAGGCTTCCCGGTGAGCAGGGAGCCTGATGCGGGGTTCGATACCAGGACCCTGGGATCATGACCTGAGCTGAAGGCAGACGCTTAACCTACTGAGCCACCCAGGAGCCCCTATTTGATTTAGTTTTAAGAGAAGGTCTAATATAAGTGAACTTTGTTATGAAAGATCAGCTCTTTAGTAAATATTATGCATATCAAGGATCTAGCTACTTTTAATCTCAGAAGTTAAGATCAATCTAGGAAAATGAAGTAAAATAAAATTTAGGGATGTATTGATTTATTGTTATACTTGACAAACATTTTAAGGACACTACAAATTTTATGTTTCTTCATGAAATGTTGAATATGAGTGCTTATTAAATTATATTTTTATATATATTTATTTTTTAAAAATAAATATTTTTATATTATAATAATTTACTTATCATCTTCAAAGATACCTATAGGACTTACCTAACTATTCTGTCTTGTGTGTAATCTGTGCATATTTAATTCTTTGATTTAGAAAATTACTGCATATGTAAACAATCAAGGTAATTTAGATACTCATTTAAGTGTGACGCCTGGGTGGCTCAGTTGGTTGAGCGTCCAACACTTGATTTCTGTTCAGGTTGTGATCTCAGGGTCCTGGGATCCAGCATGGAGTTGGGCTCCACACTCAGCGGGGAGTCTGCTTGAGGATTCTCTTCCTCTGCCTTTCCCTCTGCCCATCCCAACCCCCTCCCACCCCACCCTCGCTCATGCATGCTTGCTTGCTCACTCTAAAACAAATAAATAAATCTTTAAAAAAAGAATATTGTACTAAATATGCCACATATTACATATTTTATTCACATTTACTTGACATTCCTTGAGCAGTATTAATTAGATATAATTTGAGAGAAAACAAGAATGTCCTTCTGACCAAAAAGATCTATTCCATCAGAAGCACTTTATGAAAATTTTAGTTTTTAAAATTTCATTAAGGCATAAAATAAAACCCTAATAAAGTCGTTCTTTAAATAATATATTTAAAATAAATTCTTAAAAAAATAAAGAACTGTATTGTTTTAAAGCTAGTAGGACAAAATGTTTGTTACTGGCACAAAACAGTCACTTTAGCTGGTCCACAGGAAAATTTATCAGGACTAGCTTTAAATTATGTGAGTTTTAAGTTACTCAATCTCTTAAGAAATGAATCTTGCAATTTTTGAATTTGTCATTTATGCCAGTAAAAAATAGATACATTCTTTGACTTACAGGTTCTCCTTAAAAACTTACTACTTTCATGCAAATAAGAACATACGTACAAGAATATATATGTAACAGTCATTAACATCACAGCTAGTCCCCATTTGTTAAGATGAGGAAAAAGATAAGACTCTTTTCTGAAAGAAGTGGTTGATTACATACAAATAATTAAAGCACTATGAAACGATTTCTAAAATCAAGATATTTTTGGGATGCTATGGAAGATAGCTCAAAGGAGTATCATATAGATTTAAGCAAGACAAGGACAGTTTCATGGAGGACAGTGAAAGGAGAATGGAAAGCAAAAAGAGAGAGTTTCAGAAGACAGTGATAACTCATTAAGGGTTCTTGAAAAGCCAGAAGCATTTTAGACTTGGTTAGACTGCTATGCTGAGAAGGGATATAATAGCATAATCCAAAAAGATGGAAGAGAGAGATGAACTTGACCTAACTGCTAAATGTGCCTCATGCCCGTTCTGGTACCTAATATATTATGACTCGGATAATGCCATTACTCCACACTGCCTTTGATATTAGATCATATGTGCTGATTCTATTCATATGCATCAGTGACTCTAATCCCATTTGCCTGTTCCTTTCATTTTTCCCTCTATCTACATGTTAGCAGAATATGGGTATCTGATTGCAGAAGATCCATAGCCTTGGCATACACACGTGTATTCCTCCACTTATCCTTCCTCCCACTTCCCACTCCCCCCCGCCAAAAATGAAAGGTAAATTGAATATAGAGTTTAAGTGTATTAAACTTCTCATTAGGCTTAGTTTTTCTGAGCTTCTGGACATGTGAAATACTACCTTTTTCTTCATGACATGCAACAATGCATGTAACGTGAATGTATGTTTAGGTACACAGGCAAAAAGAGAGGGAACTTTCCATGTGTGCATTTTATTAGCAATAATGACCTCAGACAAGACCTTTCTTGGGAATTAATGACCAGTTGGGGTTAATGGCCCTTGGCTATGTATTGAGATATCTACTCCTCCAACTGATCATTAATCGCTAAGACATGCCCTGTGCCTCCAACACTATAACTTAAGAAGATCGATGTTTTGGTTTTCAATGAACAGTAGTCATACTGTTCCTTGAAACCCAACTCATTAATACTGTTAAATAAGTTAAAAATCAAAGTGCTGTTTTCCTTGCTGCATGACATTCCGATAAGTGCATGCACGTGCTGTTACATATGCTAAGGGTGAGAGACAAAATAAAACAAAAATCCTGAAACTTCCGGAACTTTTTTTTAACTTTAAATATTTTTCTACTATAAAACAGTCACTCTCCATAATCTGCTGTTCCTGATTCATTGTTTTTCTTCCCAACAATCCTCTGAATTCAATAGTTAATCTTTTAATTGAGGTAATTTATGGGTTAAATGTATAGCCAACAACCTCTCCGCTAATCTATTGATATTTTGCCATCTTCCTTCCAGTGGATGTGGATGTGTGTGTGTGTGTGTGTGTGTTGTGTACGCGCACGTGTGGGTCCTGCATCTGGGAGGAATTACAGAGAGAAGTAGGTGTGATTTAACCTAAAGTGGGTGGATTTAGTGAATTGCATAGGTTATACTGCAAGCTACTGTCTGTAACAAGCTCGACCTGGAGCCAATTAACTGAATGTAATCTATTCCAGATGTTCACTGGAACAAACAGCACTCTCGGGAATCTTCAGATGTGGAGCCAATGGAGAGTGTTCTGATTATGAGAGATTTTTACACACTGTTCCACTAAATCAGAGATCCAAATGCATAATCTAACATTCAAAAAGGCCTTGTGCCATTTCCCAAAGGAATACAAAGAGTCCAGGACTTACTGGATGGATAGTAACTCGTCAAAAATATTATTTGAGGAGCAAGGGATATAAAATTTGTATGTGAACTTTATTGACTTGCCTTACTTATTTATATTCATCTATTCCAAATGTCATTAAGATAATGTATAATTATGGTGGAAAAATATATTCTATGCATAGGACAAGAATTATAATATACAAGTCTTGACACATAAAAGCCTGAACACTTAGATTTAGGATTGTTTTCTCAGGTGTGTGTGTGTCTGTGTGTGTATGTTGGGAAAGGAGGCAAAGAATCCTTGATTTTTTAATTTATAAAGAGCTATTTGTTCCTCATACCTTCATGGTACACATAAGGTCAGTTGAGACTTTTTTACTCATTCAGGAGACATGAGGAATCATGACCACACCCAAATTAATAGTACTATCTGTATAAGCTTACTTTGGCTTAACTGTAGCTCATATTCTTGAATCACTGTTTCATTAGATGGTTTTTCTGTAGGATACACAAAACTGATAAATTATTAGTAATATGACTTCATGGTAAGGATATGGACAAGAAACCAGATAGAAATTATAGAAGAAACTTGAGAGTCAAAGAGACAATATAGGCAAAAAAGAGAAGCTTTTGTTTGCAGAGGGCTATCTTATATTCCATGGATTGAGTACAGTGATAACAAAGCAGAATGCAAGTGGTATGTATGAAGATCCACCAGGATGGAGCCTGGAATGCTAAAACTTTTATATAGTATTTGATCTCATCCATTCTAAATTTCTCTTTGCATGTTTTCTAATATATATAATATCCTACTACTTTAGCACAGTCCAGGGGTATGCAATCACTGCCCAAGTGTACAGGACTATCACCAGTGAGTAGAATTTATGGGGCAGCAAATTTTCATTGAAAAATTTTAACCGTCCATTAATGGACTTCATTGTTTTAAGATATCATGAATTCCTCAACAATTAATATATTCCCATAGAATCTGAAAGACCATCTGATTTTTTTAGAGATCATGAAAAACAGACTTAACATTTAATTAAATGTTAATTTACCTCCTTACATCCTTATGGATATTTCACTATATACCAAACTAAACATGAATATCATCACTAATCAGCTGTAAAGTTGAGCTGAATTCTTTGTAAGTAAAGATATATTACAGTAGTTACATTTTTATTTTGCAGGGGTTTAACCACAATGTCTACGTTTCTAAAATACACTGAAAATATATTGTATAAATGCCTGCTCAACAAAGCCCCATTGTTGCAGGTTACTTGGGTTCTCATGTCTTACAGCCTTATACTTATGGCCACACCAAATTATTCAGGATCTCAGCCCTAATGAATCCAGTTCAATAGAAAATAATAGTAAGACTTTAGCACATACAAGTGTAACCTGTTAGGATTACTATCGTGGGTGGCACTTTTTCCTGAACATAACAGTAACAACAAAACAATGCTTGTAAAGGGGTCCTAAAGAAATCAAGTGTCCCTAAGGTCCAAATTGCTCAAATAATTAACACATTTACAAAAAAAATAATAAAACACTACTGTAAGTGCCTTTATGCTAATCATCTTCCTTATCCTAAATTTCATATCATTTTGCTACTCAAAGAAGCACAGTTACCATCTCGTAGGGTCAGAAAAAGTACCAATAGCATAAGGTCTCTCCTTAAATCTGATTAATCCACAATTCAAAGATTTAAGATTTTTCTTTCCAAATTCTCATACTCTAGAGAGTGTTTTAATCGACGTACCTTCTCATGACCAAGATCATCTTATTTTTCACCTTTTAGAATTCTGATATACACCTTGAGAATTATAGAACATTTATATTCTATGGAAATATTTATAGAAATTATAGAATACTTGGCAAATTTCAATGTCTGCCTTTTATATTCAAAATATAAATGTATAAAACGGGGTGGTGGGTGGCTCAGTTGGTTAAGTGTCTGCCATCTGCTCAGGTCATGATCACAGGGTCCTGGGATCTAGCCTTGCATTGGGCTCCCTGCTCAGTGGGGAGTCTGCTTCTCCCTCTCCCTCTGCTTCTCCCTCTGCACATGCTCTCTCCCTCACTCTCTCTCAAATAAATTTTAAAAATCTTTAAAAAAAAGTATTATTTAAACTGACTGTTTTCTAAAATTTAACACCTCCACCTCAAATTTTCTGATACTTGACTCTCATGGTTTAAAAAAAAATTGTTTGTTTGTTTTTTTTAATAAATAGATTGTTAAATAAAGCAGAGTAGGAATTATTGCAATTAAGATGGCAAAACAATTGTATTATCTTGGAATAATAAAATAAGAATTAGCCATGTGTTTATTATCGAGAGGATCTTCTAATTTATTTTACTGCTTTTAACTTTAAGGAATGTCATTATTATCAAAACTGAGCAATATTTTGGTAAAGATCCAAAAATTGTAACTTCCTTTCCTGAAATAGACATCCAGTTATTAGTGTAGACATTGAGCTATATGTCCAATAAAGATTTTCCCAGACTTTATATTTATCTAATACTTCTGCTAATGTGATCAGTAAATGGATTTAAATCTTAAACTGACTGTTTAATGATAAAATGTACAAAATATTCTATATACAAACTATTGTAGTATCCCGATGGTCTCTGTGTCATCCGAAATAACCAAGCACTAGGAAACTTGTCTTTCAAGGCAACATTGGTATTTTATTATATTAAAAAATATTATCATCGTGCTTGCTTCAGTAGTGTTTCCTGACCTGCGTGGTGGTCCTGGTCTTTACAATTTTCACATGTACGTTACATTTTCCAATTAAAAATATTTATTGAAATAATTAGTTATGTTAAAAAAAAGGAAATGTAAAGAAATTTTTTTATTACTTAATGCATACTTTCTAATAAGACTGTGAAACAGGAAATTCACCATACCCTCAAAAACAATATACAGAGGCTATTAATTGCCAACCTATAAAAATTATATAAAATCATTTATGTATAGCAAATAGTGTAAGTAATTTCTACAGTGAGTCTAAATTAAAACATGGGTTTGCACTATAGTTAATTTAGAATCTCAAGGCTGTAACTATTGGAAACTAGTAAATATTTGCAAATGAATTAAGTCATGTTTTAAGACATATAATATAGGATAAATATAAGGATTCTCTGTAAAACTCCTCATTTTTAAATAAACAGACCAAGAAATCTAATCAAATCTACCAGTAATTCCAATATTTAACAGCAAACTTTTTAAGCAAAAAAAGGCTTATGGCAAGAAAATGTGACCTTGAACTTCATATTCACATAAATTCTCTAGGAATGCATGTACTTTTAAGATCAAAACACTTAAAATAAGTGAAATGACTCCTCTACAGCCCTTTTTTTTCTTAAGATTATTTATTTATTTGACAGAGAGACACAGGGAGAGAGGGAACACAAGCAGGGGGAGTGGGAGAGGGAGAAGCAGGCTTCCCGCCGAGCAGGGAGCCCGATGCGGGGTTCATCCCAGGACCCTGGGACCATGACCTGAGCCAAAGGCAGACGCTTAACGACTGAACCACCCAGGCGCCCCTATAGCCCTTTTTTTTTTTTTTAAGTAAAAAAGATGTACTAAACACGTTAACACTACTTGTTTCATCACTATTTAATGAAACACCTTAGGGAAATAAACTTTTCTAGCACCATGAGGCATTCATTCCATCTGCATAGAGAGGAGAGTTTAAATAATTCACTTCATAAATAGCACTACCTGGGAATAAAAATAGGCAGTGTGTGAAAGGGAACTTAGTGTCATACACAGACTTTAGTAACCCAGTCTTCAAAGTAGATTTGAATTTCATGATATTTGAAATTTCGTGACTCAACTGGGCTATATGGGTGATGGGCATTAAGGAGGGCACCTGTGATGAGCACCGGGTTTTATATGTAAGTGATGAATCACTAAATTCTACTCCTGAAACTAATATTACTCTGTATGTTAAAACTAGAATTTAAATAAAAACTAGAAACAAACAAAAATAGATAAAATAATGTTAATGTGATCAATGTTATTTTACTTATTTTTAGCACATTGAATTCAAAACAACTGATGACTATGCAAACAAGGCAGCCTTTCAACAAATAAAAAATTTTCCAGCACTTTTGGCAGTAATAGTTTTTTTTAATGATTATTGTTTATATTTTTAGTGACGATGACAGATGTTCATGGATTTCATCTTGGTTTAAAATGTTTCATATGCAATTGTTCCAATCCACGTATTTTTATTTTCACTCAACAGTTTTGAGCTTGGCAGATGAGGAAACTGAGTCAAAGAGACAGTACCTCAGTGGCCAAGGCTTCTCAGTCAGAATCAGATGCAAGGTCAAGTTACCACACACATAGAGCTCCTCCAGGAATGCAGGTGAGGTGGATCGGGGGTGGGGAGGAGAGCCTATCCTTGGGTCCACATTGTCTAGGGAATGTGTCTGGAGATGGAGAAGGGGTCTCAACCCAGTGACTATGACTGCTGGCATGCCCCCAGTCTCTCTTTGGCAACATCCAAAAGAACATTTGCGATGAGGACAATGCTCTGTGTCTCGTCCAATATGGCGCAATGATCCCCACATGGCAAGTGAACACTTGAAAGGCAGGCGATCTAGAAACTGGATTTTAAATTTTATTAAGTTTTAATGAGTTTAGCTTTTTTTTTTTTTTTTCTTCTCTTGCTGATGTGTAGGTCAGGGGCTAGTCTATCTAATCTAGAGTAGTAAAAGTAGTATTTACTGGGGAGTAATAGTAACTTTAGTTCTGGGATATTAAATGTAAGCACAGAACAAGAGAGGGAGGAAACTTTTTTTTTTCTTTTTTTCTTTCTTCTTTTTTTTTTCTGGTAAGAAAATCTAGGCATTGACTGAAAGAATTTATAGGCACAATTTATCTGTTTTTTAGTTCTGAATGGAAAACTAATAGAGATCAACCTTAAATATTTCCATTTTCTTTCCCTTAAACTTGTTTGAGTATGATGGTGACAAAGGTACTTTTTCATCTTTGTATTTCAGTGGCATTGGAAACTATTTTTTACAAGCTAAATAGGACTAATTCTTGTTTACAGAAGAGCTATTTCTTTTTCACTATTTGCATTTCTAATTGTGTCTTTCTTAAGTGTCTACTACAAAATAAATTTGCACATGCTCTTTGTAGGGGCGCTGCTAGTCCAGAAAAGGGCTAGGTGCCTGGAAGATGGTTATCCATGATAGAAGCCTGTGAAATTTGTCACAGATTCTTTACCAGCTACTACCAGAATTCAAGAGCTCCCCAAACCCTGACCTACTCAATATTCCCACATTTGGTTTAGTTCTACTATTAAAACACTAAAAATAATTTAAAAAATAAAGTTATAACTTTTATAAATAAACTGACATTATAATTTCCATTTTTCTACACTTAGAGGGTTGCACTGTTAAATCTCTTTTATTTACATTTCTAAATGGCCTCAGGTATAGCTATAACTCCTGTGGGACATGTCACAAGTAGAGAAGAGGTAATTAAGCACTCAGGCACAAAGCCCAACTCTGCCATTTGCCTCCTGTTTATCAATAAAGTTACTTAACCTTATTGTGTCTCACTTATCACATCTGAAATAGTAAATAATAAGAGTATTTAACTCATGTGCTGTAAAGATTAAAAAACCATGCTGTAAAGCACTATACCATGCCCAGTACATAGTAAGGGATCAATGAGTATTAGACTTTGTAAAATCATTATATTCAATTTGTCTTAATTTTCCACTAACATTCTTCTTAAGTACAAATGCAAATTATGGCATTAAAGACATTTAACAATGACCTGAATGTATGTCTACAAATTTTAAGACCTGTAAAATAAAGGTGTCTTAGGAAAATAACATATAACCTCCAGGAACATGAAGACAAATGAAGAAAATAATTAGAAGAGATCACTAAAAAGGACAAATGAACATGCCAGCAAATAAACAAATTCCATTTCTATGGTTTAAGAGGGGGCTATCAGTGATGGTTTGAATTTTGTCATGAAGGTTAAGACACTGTATCTCGAATGCTTCCAGTGCTATTCATTTAAATTAAATCATGTAATTTATCAAGAAAGGGAAAATAAATAAATACCCAATAAAATAATAATTTCACATAAATCTTAAAATCAAAGTAGAACAAGCTTTGGTGAGTATGTTTAATACTTAACTTTAAGATTATCACTTGTATTAAAAGATTAAAAGGATTAGGCTTCTTTTGGTGTTTTTCCAGAAAGTATACTAGCTTCAAAGGGGAAAAATAGGGAATTTAAATAACTTTGTGGGCTATGCAGAATTGTAGGATATAGTATATTCAATGGTAAATTCAAAGTATAGCAATAACATATGTCTATAATTCAATATATCCTTTTTTATTGGATCTTAATACATTATATATTTTTGGATTTTTATGCAGCTATCCATCCTGTTTCACTCAGTGTACTATTTTCCATTCCAAACATTAGCCTTTATTTTTAAAATGGATATAATGATCTTTCATGAACTTAGTTCTTTGCTTTTCACATTCTTTAAACAATTTACTCTGCTTAATTATGATGCCACTTTAGAAATTTACATACTTTATATTTGGTAAGTTATGATATCCTTTGACATGTGTACAGGATTATTTTAAAAAGTTAATTTAAATAATTTTCCTTCATCAAAAAATAACTACATTTAAATGCAGCTGTATTTTATCCAAGATCAATTTTTACAAGTATTTTTATTTACATTAAAATTACTAATTTACTGGGGCACCTTGGTGGCTCAGTCATTAAGCGTCTGCCTTCGGCTCAGGTCATGATCCCAGGGTCCTGGGATCGAGTCCCATATCCCAGCTTCCTATTCAGTGGGGAGTCTGCTTCTCCCTCTACCTCTCCCCACTGCTTGTGATCTCTCTCTCTCTTTCTCACGTGCTTTCTCTAATAAATAAATAAAATGTTTTTTTTTTTTTTAAGTAACATACAAGTGCCTAGTGTATGAGCAGTATGCCTGTGTAAAGAATGAACTGGGTGCAAGGTGCCTAGGTGGCGCAATTGGTTAAGCAGCTGGCTCTTGATTTCAGCTCAGGCCATGATCTCAGGGTCCTGGGATAGAGCACTGCCTTGGGCTCCACGCTCAGTGGGGAGTCTGCTTGAGGATTCTCTCTGCCTCTCCCTCTGCCCCTCCCCTTGCTGGTGCTCTCTCTCACTCTCTCTCTCTCTCTCTCTCAAATAAATAAATCTTAAAAAAAAAAAGAATGGACTAGGATTTCTTTATCAGGGAGTCCCGTATTTCTATACACCCTCTGGTGTTTCTCATGTAAACTTATTTTGCCCCCACCCTTTTTTTTTTGGCATAATTTCTCTTTTGAAGGCCGTTCTGAATTTTTGGCTACCCAGTTTCCCTTCCACCCTCACCACCATCCTTACCTAGTTCCCTATTAACCAATATCAGTTTCTTTTTTCTTCCTTCTTTTTGAGATATAACTGACATATAATGTTAGATAAATTTAATATCAGTTTCTGAGCTGTGTTGAATTCCATCTTAACACTCTGCTATATTTGAAGAACTGGATTTAAATGGCCATCCCAGATCTTTCTGCCTCATTTAGGATAAGCAAGGAATTCCTGTGTTTAGCAGTCAGCTACAGATGGACATTTCCCCATTTTTATTTTTTACATATTTCTCTACTGGAGAAAATGTTTTATCTACATGACCTCTGAAGTTTCCCTAAAAAATGAAACTAGCACTGTAGTCTGGCTTTTTAAATGCAGAATTCGCTTTAGGTAATCTATCAAAATTCTCAATAATTCATTTATTTTTACCACGTGTTATAGCAACTGAGATAAAATTCTTAAGTCTCCCAGAGGCGACACAGCTTGAGAAATCAGGCCTTGGCTGTGCGATGGTTTAGGTTGCAAATCCCTTTTCGCTACTTATCAGCTTTACACCCTAAGAGAATTCACTTAATTTCTCTAAGTCCAGTTTCCTCATCTATATAACTGGATTTTCAGTTCTTATCAAATATGATTGTTGCAAGAATAAAATGAGATATGCAAGGAAAGCACTTAGTACCTTTTCTGGCACATAGCTAGCTCTCAAAAAATATTAGCATAAAGGTCTTTCATTTTTGCATGGACTGTGATAGCAACTATTTTTCTAAAGATAGTAAGTGAATATAAAACTGTAAAGGAAGCCTGAAAACTCCCATGGACTCCTATTATGCTTGCAAATGTGTTTGTATAACTTGGCATTAAAGTTCCCAACCTTCATTCCACAATGTAAATTTTTTCAATGCATAATCAGATAAAATCCCTATTAAAGTAATAATAATACATTATTTTCTCTAAGCTTCCAATTTGTTGAGCCATATGAACTGCCAAAATGAAATCCTAACCAAAAGAACACACTTAATTGCTTTATTAGATATGGAAATGGTTAGAAAATAAAAACAAAGGCAAAGTAAAACAGAAATATTTTTGTTTGAGAACATTCAACTTGGAGTTACCAAATATGTTTGCAGAAAAAGTCTATGGAGGAAGTCTTAGAAGTAAGATTAATATTTATAAACAGTTTTGACAGTAAGCCAATCTAAAGTTACTCCCAAAAGCTTATTTGGATATTGTTAAGAGCCGAAAGAGTTTATATACATAAAGAACTTTAGCTTTAATTATAACTGCTGTACTTTTTCAGAGTATTCAAAACACTGAACAGTTATAGTAGAGTAAGACCACAGTTTAAAGACCTTTCCAAATAATATTTAGGCCATTCCATACATCTCACAAGATTTGTATTTGTACTTTCCAGAACAAGTGTAATTTCCATCTATGGACACTTGTACTTTTTTCAGCCACATGAAGACAAGGACATCAATCACATTACATTCACCACTCTATCACCAAAGCCTAGCACAGTGCCTCACAGAAAGTAGGAGACATGCATATAACTGTTTAACAAATGAAAGAAGCAGTCAATCTCTTCTTTCCTTTATCAGTTCACTTCTATTACATATGGTAATAAGCAGCTAAAATCTGTATATCATTCCTGTGTGTGATATCATGACAACTCAAAAAATCTGGGGAGCCTCAAGAGTCCTAGAATAATATGGGATCTTTTGGACCAAATTAGAATGACCCATAACTGTTACAAAGATTCATATAAAATAAATTAAGAAAGAAAGAAAGAAAAAAAATTAGGAGGAATGACTGAGTGAGTCAGAGACATTCTTGGTATTTCTGGGTATCTTTTTTTTTTCAAGAGTGTTCAGAATCACATTTTTCTTTAACCTCATTTGAGAATGTTACAGAAAACCCCTGTATGGAGAAAGAGGCCATGAAATGTGAAGAATTTGAAATCTGGAGTCAGGTAAGCTTACGTATGAATTCCAGTTTCACCACTTTCTGGACAAGGTTTTCTTTGAAATTTAGGAAATGATGTCACCATGTTATGTTATTCAATTTGAAATAATATATATTAAAATCCCTACCCACACAGTAGGTGTAAAGTAAACATTAGCCATTATGAGGATTATTCTTTATTACAGTTAATTAAGATAGCTCCATTCTCCCAGTTGAGTGTGGTTTGTCCGTGAACCCTGCTGGTACTTAAGATTTAGAAGTAAGCAAATGCTCATTAACTATTTGGAAAATTCTAAGACTCACCTCCTTCCCCCATCCCCATGGTCTCACTGGAGAAACTTTCATAACAAAATGATATTTTAATGAGATTCTTTCTTTACTATCACCTTTATACTTCCTGTTTCTATCTTTCTGTCAGTTACTGAGCTTTATCTAGAAGACAAAGCATAAAATTGATCATAGGTAGAAATTAAACACATATTCAGAATTATCCATTAAGGGGCACCTGGGTGGCTCGGTCAGTTAAGCATCTGCCTTAGGCTCAGGTCTTCATCCCAGGGCTCACTACTCAGCAGGGAGTCTGCTTCTCCCTCTCCTTCTGCCCATCCCCCACTCATGCTCTTTCTCACTCTCTCTCAAATAAATAAATAAAATCTTTAAAAAAAAGAATTATCTGTCAAGCATTCATTCCGTCTTTACAATTTCCACATTCCTTGAACATTCACAGCACAAACCTTTTCCCAAGTAAATGTACATCCAGATTAAAAGAGGATGGGAGAGCAGTGTCTAAGTGGTAAAATATGCAAACCACTTAGAGAAAAAAGTAGAGAAGTAAAGATTATTGCTGTCTTAGGCAAGAAAGAATGTGAAGTTCAATTAAATTACCACATGCATGTGTCTTTTGGAATGTCAAAGAATAGCAAAGAATTCTTGATCATAAAACAAGGAAAAAAGATATCTTCCTATCCTTGGCACTCCAAAAATTCAGTTTTTCAGACATCTCTTCAATAAAACTCTTGTATTACATTACTCCAATAAAATTAAGAGTTCTCTTTTCAAAAGTTACCTTGTGTACTATTTTACTTATTCACTCAAAAAGGGCTGACTGCTATGGACTATGATAAGCATCAGTATTAAGCGGTCATACAACTTTGATTTTTCGAATATTGCATTTGATTCATTTAAACAAGCATATATATCATCTATCTGGTGCAGATTTGTAAATTCATACACTTCAGGAAAAACTGTCACAATCTATAAAGGGTATTTCAAGACTAAGCGTAGAACAATTAAATTATGCATTTGTCTATAATACTGTCTTACTTCAAAGACTATAAAAAGGGTAAAATCATTACCATCAGAAGGCAAATTATGCCTTATTGTTGCTAAAAATAAATTTACATCAACTATAAGAAGACATTTTCAGTATTCTGCTATTTACAGATTTTTGTCACACAACTTCAACTATTAAAATCTGACTTTTAAAATATATGTCAGCTTCTCTGGTTATAATTTTATAAAGGATACAGAGAACATGAGCAATGATGAATCACATTATAGCAGAAAGAGCACTGAGTTAAGAGCCTAAAGACCTGACTAAAATCCTGGCTTTATTTTATACAGGACATCTTGTCTTTAGGAATTTAGTCAACCACTCAGAGACTCCTTTTACATAAAGTTATGTTGACATGTCATTGACCTAACATGGATATTATGTAGTTTTCATAAAGTGCACATAAATATTTCAAAAATGGTTAACAGACAACATATATAGACCTAACACCTTCTTTAAAGGGATTAACTTTTTCCACTTAATTTCAGAAGGCCTGTTTTTAGATCTATTCTAGTTTTTTTCTTTATCAAATAGACCAGAATACACACACACACACCCCAAGAGGGCAAGGTGAGGAAATCTCTGTTACATCTGTTCTTTAATTACCAAACAAGTTGTCATCTGTGATAGTGATGCCATTTCATAATGTACATGCTATTTAACCTCTGGAATTAATTTTTTCCACTCCATTTTCAAGGCCACTAATGGAGCCTGAGTTGCTATGACTGTAAGCCTGAGTTACTACAATTGGTATTCGGGACTCTGCCTGTACTCCAATCCAGGCAGTGCCTGATGTTTCCAGATTTGTTTTCTTAAAGTGTTTGCTTTCAAAATGCCATTTCTAATTTAAAATATAAACTCCATAGTTTGGCATGCCAGTTCCTTCTTTACATAAATCTCTGTTCCTCAATGTGCACTCCCTGTTCCAAGCAAGATGGTCAACAAATACATGCCATCCAAGTGATGTTCATTTCCTTCTCCCTGTGCATGATGCCCTGCCTTCCCAGATCCAATCTCATCCAAAAAGCATTTCTGGATAAATTCCAGGTCAAAACATTCACTCCCTATCAGGATCACTATAGTATATTTTTCTCTACCACATTAACTTACAGTCAAATTATCTTGTATATGGTTTGGATTGTGCACACCTCTTATCTCTCCAAAAATGCTGAAAGATGCTTAAACACAGAAAATGTATGTATTTCTTAATCTACCTCAAATAGCCCTTAGAACCTGATGAGGCTCTAAGAGGAAGCCTAGTAAATATTATTAGATAGATAAGACATCAACCAGTTATAAAGGGAAAACATAATAAAAATATCTTCCCTTCTGGCCTATTAAACACTAAATGAATTTAGGGGAGAGAAAACTTCATAAATTTTTTAAGAGAAAAGATAACCTTTAAAAACCTGGGCATCACATGTAAATTTGTGATAGAGAAACTGACAAAATATAGTAATTATTATAAGGAACTGGAGTGAGAAATAGGTTATGCTTTACTGAGAAAAGAAAACATTGAGGTGTGAATAAAGAGACATCACACTGTTTCTCAGGTGCTTGGGGGATGGCTGCACCGTTCTTCACTTTAGGTCCGACAGTATCCATTTCTTTAAGATCTTTAGCCATCCATGGGATGATCTGATTCTAAAACAAACTCTCATGTAAATTTATTTTCCTAAAATCTTCCAATGAATTTACAATTCAGCCTAAAATAGCCACATTTCAGATAATATATCCGAAGTCATGGTTATGATTTACATGTATAGCCACATAACAACTTGTGTGGTTTTTAGTAAGGTGTGGTTTCATTGAAAACCTATGATGAAATCATACTAAAAGATACAAATTAGCTTGTAACTTTACAAATGGTGTTTTCTTTGGAAAAAAAATGTTTTGTTTTTTTTTTAATAATCTCTATTTTATGGCAGAAATGGGCATATGGGTATGGCAGGACTAACTGTTCCCAGTATAAAGACTCCTCTTTCCTGTTAGGGATACAAATGTAACCAGCCCTGAAGTTGAGCAAGGCGCACGGTAGAAGTTACATTTCGCATCCTTTCTCAGAGCTGGTGAGACAGGGTCAATAAATTCTCACTAATTCAAAGAGATGTGTATAATGCCCTTGACATTTCTTTAAAATAAATTGCTTACCTCCATTCCCTTTCACGTCCTATCCAAACAAGCTAGAACGTGGGCCAGGTGCTTGTAAGCCAGCTGTGGTCACGCTGCACCTGAGGGCAACACTCGGAGGAACTCAGGGCAAGAAGACAGAAAGAATCTGAGGGCAAAGTAGAGCCACTTACTCACCCTTTATCTGTCCTTCTGCACAACAGAGAAACATGCTACTATCTTGTTTGAGCACTGTATTTGGGGGTCTTTTTGTAGCAGGAAAACAATGCATGTTCATTTTATTAATAGTTTTTAATATGGGGTGCTTGGGTGACTCAGTTGGTTAAGTGTCTGCCTTTGGCTCAGGTCATGATCTTAGGGTCCTGGGATCGAGGCCCACATCCCCAGCGGGAAGTCTGCTTCTCCCTCTCCTTCTCCCTCTGCCTCTCCCCCCCCAACTCCTGTGTGCGAGCGTGGGTGCTCTCTCTCTCAAATAAAATCTCTTAAAAAATAAGTAAGTAAAATAAAACCTGGTTAAAGGATAGGTTTAAAACCTATAGATACAAAATCTCTGATAGGATTTGTATCCTCTACTACTTATCACACATTTCATAATACAATTATTTTAAAACAACATAAATGTAAAATATTTGCCCTAAAATCATTAGCAAGTAAAGTTTTAACATATCTGCCATGTGATCAGAAGATAAGAATTTACAGATGAGATTCTCTTTCGTCTTTGTAAAATTCCATCTCTCTCAGCCATACATAGTTGTACTTACTCAACAGTCTCCTATGTTTGTGCCTTTCTTTGAGAATACAGAAGCTCTTCCTTCTTTCTCTATTCATTTTTGCTATGGAATCTCACGGACATGTTTACTAGCAACTACAAAAATAATGCTACTGCTGAAACACTAGTTCATAAGCCGTTAATAAATGTGGATCAAAAGTCTGAAATGATAACTGACATGGAATTGGTAAGAAGTTAAAAAAGAAAGAATGGGAAAATAAAAAGGATGACCTCATTTTATGGCTAACAGACAGTGTACGTGCCACCTGTAAACATGATAAATGCAGCCTAACCCTACTCAGTGAAAAGAAAAGTACACTGTGGAATGATTTTATAAGTTAACCTTGGAAAATACTACTCTTGTTCATAAAAATATAGGATGCACTATAACTAAACATCTGTACCTAAATATCACAAAAGTTATAATACCTTTCATTTGTGTTTATTTATTTATACATATAACATTATGTTAGGATACCTATGTAATATATAAAAAATATTTAGTAAATATGTAAATTGACATTCAACATTAAAATATATGGGAAACTAATATTGGACTAAGTAGTAACACTCACACTCTGAACACCTCTACTTCAAAACATATTTAGTGTAATCAGCATAGTCCTCACACAAGGGAAAACCCAAGAAACTTCATTTTCAGCCTCTTATATTTTTCATTCTTTTTAATAACAACCATAACTGACAAACATCTTTTTGTAATGATAGAATGGTATTTAATTGAAAACATCATGGTATAAACAAACATTTGACTACCATCTGAAGAAAGCAGTATCATCATGGATTCCTGAAATTAATTCAAGGCCAGATTCTGCCACCAGCAAGCTTTTTCTTTCTTTTCTTTTTTTTTTTTTAAGATTTTATTTATTTATTTGACAGACAGAGAGAGACACAAGCGAGAGAGGGAACACAAGCAGGGGGAGCGAGAGAGGGAGAAGCAGGCTTCCCGCTGAGCAGAGAGCCCGATGAGGGGCTCAATCCCAGGACCCTGGGATCATGACCTGAGCCGAAGGCAGACGCTTAATGACTGGGCCACCCAGATGTCCCTGAGCTTTTTCTCCTTAGATAATTAATGTGACCTTACTATGGTCTGAATGTTCATGTCCCCCCAAAATTCATATGTTGAAATGCTAAATGCCCATGGGTGATGGTATAGTAGATGGGATCTGGGAAGGTACTTAAATCATGAGGATGGAACCCCCATGAATAGTATTAATGCCTTTAAAAAAGAGGCTCTAGAGAGATCCTTAGCCCCTTCTACCAAGTGAGGACACAGGCAGAAGATACCAACTAAATCGGGAAGAAGGCCCTCAGGTAAAGGCAACCATGTTGGAGCCTTGATATTGGACTTCCAGCCACCAGAACTGTGAGCAATTAGTTTTTGTTGTGTATAAACTACCCAGTTGGTGGTATTTTGTAGAGCAGCCCAAACAGACTAAGACAGACCTCTCTAAGTTTTACTGTCCTTTTCTTTAAAATAAGGAAGCTGGAACCATTGGAATGCTAGGGTCTCTTTTAAACCTAAAATCCCAGAATGGCAGATCTAGTCATATTGGAGTGTCTCCCATTTCCCCAAATTAAAAAAAACATACAGTCTGAAAGAAAAGTTTATTGGTAACAACAGTGCTTACCTTTATATATAGATTCTGCCCCCATAATCATGACATTTACTAGGTGTAGTGTTGAATATGATTTTGTCAAAATGTTTGAGTGATTTAAAAATTTCAGGTTTACTCAAGAAAAACAAAGTATATCATAGACACAATCAATCAAGAACTCCAAGACAGAAACAAAGCCCAATGATAAGTTTCAATAAGCATGCATAAAATTAAAAAAACTGCTTTTCAAATAAACCACTTTTCTGTAAACCTTTAAAAAATGAAAACATTTTACTTTGCCAGTGTTTCAAACTTAAAGCCGGAACGACATGACATTGATGTAACAAGATACCTATTCTGTTTGTATTTTGAGGGTATTTTTGTTTTTCCCACACGAAAAAAGCCTACAGGATGCAAAGTTAAAATATAGTAATTCATTTTTATAATTATTATTGTCAGCATAATCTCCAATCATATTTGGAATGGTTGGGTATTTATAGCAAAGAAAACAAAGGGGCATCTCTAAATAGCTAGGCAGGCTATAACTAAGGGTTACAGAAGGGAGGGGGTGGGGGGATGGGTTAACCGGGTGATGGGTATTAAGGAGGGCACGTGTGGTGATGAGCACTGGGTGTTATA
>NC_138380.1:70412429-70470681 GCF_054177405.1 Leptonychotes weddellii | reverse complement strand
GGGAGTCTGCTTGAGGATTCTCTCTCTTCCTCTCCCTCTGTCACTTACCCCGCTCATGTTCTCTCTCTCTCTCAAATAAATAAATACATCTTAAAAAAAAAAAAACTTGAAAAGAAAAAAAAAGAAATGACAGAATTTTACAAATACAATACTAATGTACGGAGAAAAAATATTCTATTTTATCTGAATTAAAATAATCATTGAACTACTACTGTGAATGACTATTAATTAATTTATTCAGTCAAGAAAATATTCATTGAGCACCTTCTAAGTATCAAGCACCTTTCCAGGCATTGCAGATTCTAAATGAACACAGAAAAAAGAATCTCTATTTAAGCAGCTTATATTTTAGAAGAAAGAATAGAAAAAAAAACAGAAACAAAAACAAAAAGGAAATGACATATGTATCAGAATGTGGTAAGTGCTAAGGAGAAAAACAGAAGCAATAAAAAGGTGGGATGGAGAAGTTGCCATCTAAATAGGGTAACTTATTTAAGTGACATTAAGTAGGCTTATTGTGAACATTTCAAACATTTCCACTCTTTTAAACAGAGTAATGACATTAAAAGCAAAGACTTAATTCTCATTTGGAGCATTATACTTACCGGGCATGTAAGGTTAGAACAAAATCTTATTTCCTCCACTTTAATTGGAAAGAGTGATGCTTTTTTTTAAGTGAATAGAAACTGCTTCTGAACTCTATTTTTTACCTGGTATTGCTCCTCTATGAATATACCAGGTAGGATGGTTAAAATGTCAAATTTATTTTCATAAAATGGTTACAAACCATAATATCTCAGTTGACATGACGATTGAAAAGAAAAATGCAAAACAAACTTTTGCAGAAGAGAGCAAAGAGTTGGTTCCTTTTGAAATCCAAATTAGAGTGAAAATATAATCAGCCTATTCATATTCAATCAATCTTGAATGAGTAATAAGTGACTACTGGGACTTGTAATTCTTACAAGAGTTATATGTTGTCTGAATATGGTAGCTAATTGAATTAAATGGCATTATATAATGCCATATGTTATATAAAGGGCTAAAGTAAACTCATAGCATCAATGGAAATAAATTGATGTGTCTTACTGTTCTAATGTGTGCAAGATCACTATGTTAAAAAAAAACAACCTTGAGACATTCTTCAACATGATGTCACTTCAAATATCAACACACAATTTTGTTCAACTCTCCTGTTACAGCTAAATTCTTATTTTCTGACTTTGTCATATATCATTTATTATATATAATCAACAGTCTAAAACTTGCAAGACACAAACACATTATTAACAGTTTCTGATTAGCACAGAGTCCTTATTAAGGGCCAAATCTATATAATCCAAGTTTCAAGAAGTTTTCCTTGGGTAAGAGCCTAGTGTTAAATGAATGAATGTGTAACCTGATTAGGGATAGGAGGGAGGGAAGTTTTTCAAACTTTTATTGAGAGCAATGTTTTAGTTTTATTACATAAAAATGATAAAATAAAAATACATTTAGAATTCTCAAAAGAAGAAAAAAATCTGCTTTAATCTATCTCTTGTTGTAAAGAAAGAGACTTGATACTTTTTAGCAAAGTCTGAGTATTGTTCTTTGTATCAACTAGTTTACTCTCAAGAAAAACAAATTGTATATCATTAAAACAATCTCTTGGACTCTACACCACAAAACAAAGACATAAGCCCCCGGCAATGACTAAAGTCAAAGGGTTCTTTACATTCTCTCCCAATACACAATATCTTAGTGTAAAATTCAAGGTAAATTTTACTGCTGCTTATTTTATTAATAATAGATTATAGCTATTACAAAAGTAGTATCCTTGCATCCTACACAGTTAAACCACAGATAAGCAGAAAGAAGAACATAAAAATATCATATCTCTATTCACACTCCACTCAGAGACTGTCACTGTTAAAATTTTATCTTTCCATATTTTTCTATGCATGTACACAAATAAGCTTTATCACAATGAGATTATATCAAATATTCTATTTTGTAACCTACTTAGAAGTTAATTATCTTCATTTTGCCTGTCAGTAACTTTTTATTCCATTTAATATCCATTCCACATTAAAATTTTCAGGATTGTCCCCAAACTGTACTTTATATCTGGTTTGTCCAACTTAAGATCCAGTTCCATGTGGCACATCGTAACTAGTTGCTGTGTCTCCATCATTTTCAACCTAGCGCACAAATCATCCCCTTTTCTCTTCATGACATTAACTTGTTAATGAGAGATAGGTTCGAGTTATCTTTCTCAAAATGCTTTAACCTCTTCATAAATTTCCGTGTTATCAAGAGTTAATAAGTTATTTGAAAACCATGTGTTAACTAGCTGCACAGTATGCCTATTTCTCAAAGCTTTTGTTGGAATCCAGAGAAAATTAATCACTGTGCTATATCGGGGATACTGTGCTAATTTTTAAAAGATTGAATGTTCTCTTGATCTTTCTCCACTGGGAGAAGGACATGATGCATGCCTCCCTGACAGAGTGGTACTGCCCTTAATGAATGAGCATGAAGGTTCTAAAGACAGAATCTTAACTATTACCTAAATGCACCTTCTTTGTGGTCTGTACAAAGCAATTTCCCCCATGTACTTCTTCACCCATCAGAGGAAATCTAAATAAGAGTGTATTCCTGTTGGGCTGAGTAGTACCAGTTTACCTAAATTAATGTTTATTTAGTATTAATAATGTTTTCTATAGAGAGAAGCTGGGCTCTGTTTTCTCAAGGTTTTTGCCAAGTCTCATAAATCTGGGAAAAAGTGGTCAGTGTAACCCCTCCTAATAACCAAAGTGGCCACACACAGAATAAACAAGGGCTTAGTTTATAAAGTCGTCACTGAGAGACCCTATTGGAGTAAATTTGGATTTCTCAGTATTAATTTATGATGTGTGCAATGCACTTTGCACTCAAAGAAAGAGAATAGGAAAAGAGTTAAAAAATGCGTTTAAACAGAGCTTTAATATATTAATGCACTATTTAAATTTAACAGCCACCCTACCCTCCAAAAAAAGAAAAGAAAGAGAAAGAATGTTTTTCTGTGAATTACTTGGAGGTTGGCAATGCATTTGAGTTGGTCTGATTGTGTAAGTATTTCTAAACAATGATATACAACATCACTAAAAACATACAATTTGTTGGTTACTTCTTCCCTGGTTTTTAAATTATTCAAGTGCTTACTTAAAACTTGAGATGGCATTTCTTTACCAATATAACTGATTTTTGAACCAAAAATGCCTCCTAAAACATTGAGAAAGTTCTTAAATTTTATCTACAATTTCAGTATCAGCTAGAATTAATACTATGAATTTTGTTGTTTTAAAAGTCAAAATTTATTTGTCTGGACACGAAATTACAACCCGATTTAAAACGCCATAATAAAAACTTTCTGAAGATGTAATAACTTATTTATAAAAGACAGAGACCACATTAGGGAAATAAGGAATCTAACTGTCTCATGGTGGTCCTATTTTTATGTAATCGTTCTCCATAGTAATACAACATTTTCCCCAATTTGCATTCATCATGGATCTGAGAGAGCAGGATGTAGACAAGTTTTAGAAAGAATAAAGGCTTTTGGTATTTGTTTGGTTTCAGAGATCCCAGAAAGAGGTTCTTCATAAGAAAGGAAAGAGGGATGGCATTTCTTAGTGTCTGAAAATCCTGTCAATGTTTTCTTTAATTTTATGGCTCCTTTTGTTTTCTCACTAGAAAGATTCCCAGACAAGCAATATGATGTGAATGTAATAACCTTTTCTCTTCTGGCTGAGTGATGGTTTCTCAAAATAAATATAACCCATCTTATATATCTTTTTTCCTGAGTATTTCTCTCTTGAACCATACCCACAAATTGAAAAGACTTTCTCTGAGAATGCCAAGTGCTAAGACATCGCCCCCTTAATTAGGAAAAGTAAAGTCAAGGGCAAGTCTACATCAAGATAATTTGCTAAATTTTTCAAAAGCTACCTTACTGGAAACTTGGGAGTACTGAAAATACAACTCATAGAAAAGAACTTCCATAAAAGGGACAGGACATTATCAGGAGTCAATCTCCTCACGGAACAAGATAATAGAGTGTATTTAATAACTACCACAACAAAAAATCTGTTGGGGAGAAGGCCCTATGTTGGGGGAAAATTGTAATGTATTTGCAAAGAGAAGTTATTTTTGATGACTTGAATACAAAACTTTGAGAGATTCAAAACACATACACATAAAGAAAGAGCACTTGGTATAAAAGGATAATTCAATCTACTTTATATTTGTATAGTATTTCGTAGTTTTGTTGTATATACATACAACATTGCATTTCACATGTTACACTATTTTAAATCCTTTACTTAATTCTGCATTTGAGATAGCATGTCATGGTACTGAGAAAAAAAAAAAAGAAGTAGTCATATTTTCAAAATAAAAAACCCAGCATAGTGGCAGATATCATGGGTGAAAGAAATGGAGGAAAGGGTTGCAAAAACCAGTCTTCTCATATATTTACAAATTTATATAGGTGGAGAAATGCAAAGCAAAATTTTCAGATGCTTTTGATAACATGGCAGCAGACTTTTGAAGCAGGCTACAAAAGGATGTTGATAATCTGTGTGGGTGCTCAGAGGAGTAGCAAACTTAACATGGACAATTCAAGGGAAGAGCCTCAGGAATAGAAAGGCCAAAAGAAGACATTTTAGTATACCAATTAGGATGAAGTAAGTGAACCAGGAAAACATTCATCCCTCCAGGGAAGGGGTTTGTCATGCTGCAATATTGTTAACCACAATGTTAACGTGATTTGTTCATGGGCACAGGGTTTCTTCCTCTTTTTAATCATCCTTATTTCTAACTATCTGTAAATATGTCTCTAACTACAAACCTGTTACCAGCTACCTAGCTAGAAAACAATTCAGTACCAATCACAAAAAAAAAAAAAAGTAATGCCACCATCAATTTAGAGGCAAAAAATGGACACACACTCACATATAGGTACACATACCATACACAGAGAAACAAGTACTTGTGTTTCTGACATTTAGGTGGTAGGATTTCATGAAATGAAAAAAATAAAATCATTTTTCTTCCACTGTCTTATTTTTACATGTTATTTCTTTCTCCTAATATTTTACTTACCTAGATACTGCACATCACAGTATTGGCTAATTTATTGCTTTCTGCCCATGTAGTTGGATCTGAAATTAGCAGAGTCAGTCCTGGACATATAACATAGGTGATGTGTCCTTCCCATTACCTTCAAAAAACTTTCAACCATATGACCAACTCCCTGCTACATCTCCCTCTAGATTTTTAGAACTCTTTGAGCTGAGAGAATTTAGAAGGTCCCAGACAAACCAGCCTGCTGAACACTACTTCTGGTTTTTATTTCCTCAAACACCTACTATCTAGTAGATGGAAAATGATTTCAACCAGTGAATAAAAATTAAAGAAATTATCCCTACTACTAAAGCCTGCTACTAATCTGTTACCACAGCAGAACATTATGATGATCTATTCTCTAAAGGTATGGAAACTTTATTGACAAAGTGTGTAGTAGGAAATTAGAATTGAAAATGAACAGGTGGGAAAAAAATTAAATCAAACTTTGATTTCAAAATCATAAGAATTTCAGTGACAAGAACTAGTATCAACATTAGCCTTAGCCCTGTCCTAGATAAGTAAGAGTTCTATGCTATTACATTTTCTGTTTTTCTTTTCAATTAGAAATTGATTTATATTCTTCATGATTCACTTGATTATAACTTGCTTTAGTTTTCTGTTCTGAGCCTTCAGTTGGGGACACTGATAGCTCTCATGGCTGATTGTGAAGGAAACAAGTATGTACTTTAAAAATTCTCATATGTGATTTCTTCTAATAATCCAGATAAGATCCGCTGAGTTCCTTAGCTGAGGGTAAATACACATTTCTATAAGATATTTGTTTTTAAAAGGAAACAATGTTTATATAGTTAACTGGGTTACTTAAATGCAAAAATGAGATAAAATGGAAAATTAGTTCAAATCCTCTGACTCAGAGCAAACCAGGGTTTATGTGCAGTTAAGATATACACTTGAGAACATAGAAACTTTACACTCAGTAAAATATATCTCATATGGATTGTTAAAAAAAAAATAGTGCTTCTGAGTGAAAAGTATCATTAGAAATGTTGAAAACCATTTAGTCCAACTCTTAAAATGCCACATCAACATTTTAAATGTCCTAGCGGACACTGATAACATTATATTCTTAAAAATACACAAGTAACATTTGCCTCAAGCCACGAGGATGGTACCATGCATCATAACTGTGTATTCTAACATCAAATTTCCAAAGCCACAGAAAATTATACTGTGAATCCTGAGAAATATTCTAAGTAAGCTGAGAAAATGAGAAAATACTGAGATCAAAGAATAAGATATGAGATTTTAGAGTTGGTTTACAGTGCTTTCTATTCGCTTTCACTGTGGCTGGAGCTTTTTGACTTTTCAATTTTAAGATTCAGGGGCTATGATTCATATTAGCAATAAAGAGTTTAAATTCATGATTCCCAAAGCATGTGCCAAGGCACCCAGGAGAACTACAGTGAACTCGCCCAGGATGCTGGGGGGGTATTTGGAAATTTCAGGGTAAACACAACATATCAGACACTACGCAAACTACCACACAAGGTATTTCACAGTTTCAACATTGGAAAGTGCAACATTCCTTTCAAGGATGTCATAGCTGCGTGAAACTGGGTTTCCAGGAGGTGACGTGATGAAAAGCGAGTTCCTCCTGAAAATCCATGTGGAACAGGTAATGAAGTTGGCAGCATTCTGTTCCTAAGGTTTGAGAAGTTGCTCAACACACATATGCATACACACACACCCATTAATAAGTAATTGTGGTTATTCGTGAATGAAATAAAAATATTAATTTTATTTTATTTTTTCAATTTAGCTTAACATGACACAAATAACTTACTAAGTTGTTTGGCCTTAACTAATAAGCCATTTGGCTCAACTATTTAATAAACAGAACTTTTGGTTTTTGTCTGTTGGCCTAGTGGCGCCTTAAAAATATTACTGAGCTGCTAAGTTACCATGAATTGAAAACTGAAAAACTGAAGAACTCTGGAAATGTCTAAGTGCTTTTCTAGAAAATTAAAAAAAAAAGTTTTGCTGCAAGTAGGATCACCTACAAAATCATCCTGAGAAAGAATCTGTGTGTGCTATCGACTAATCAGTTCACCACTTAGATCTTCAAGCTTCATTGTGGTATCTCCTTTACTCTATTCCACGCTTTCCAGCTTTTGCTAGATTTAAAGCCAGAAGATTATAGTCATTGAAGCTTTTCTATATTGCTGTTTTCTGAGTTTATGTCTGAGTTCACTCGGTAGGTAGAAGCCTGGTATAACAATGTCCTCATTGTAGTACCACAATTAAGTCCTGCTGGAAAGAGTCCAAAGCTGACTTTCTTCACACCAACTTGCCTCTGTGGTAATGATGTTATTTTGTGTTTCCTGTGAATTCCTTTCATTGTAAAGGTGGAATAAACAAAGCAACATTTCAAAATAATGTTCCTAAGGTTTTAAAAAGAATCTAACCCAGTCATAACATAAAAGTTTAATATTTGAAGCCTTCTTCAAATGCTAAGCGAAATAAACGTTTAAATAGCAGTGTTACCTGCAACAAAGAAATACACACACACACACACACACACACCCCTATGGAATTAGAGAGGTGATCTGATATTACTGAGACTAAAAGGCAAGTAAAGCTACATAAAAAGGAAACTGCCACAGAAACACCGTGTAAAAATTGAGTAGAGGAAATAAATTGTTATCTGTGAAGTTTGTTGATTTTTCTCATTCCCTCTTTTCGTCCTGCATAGTCTGTCTTTGTTCCTTACTCTGGAAATCTCCAACAAAACCAGATAAACTTCCCCATGTTTATGCATATATAAAAAAATTCCTGGAAATCTTTTCCAATCCCAAGTTAAAACAAAGCAAACACACAAGCAAACAAAAACAGTGTGACATGCTTAACGAACAGTAATAGATTATTTTCAAAATCAGTTCCAAAAAGCATATAGTTCTTCATCAGAAGAGTTAATAATTAGACAAGAACATATTTCAATATCAGTTAAAATTGAGTTTCATAATGGATTTGTGTGTATATGTGATGATCATACAGGCATGCAGTTTTTAATTTAATTATTATAGTTTGTCTAGATACTATTCTTCTACATCCTCAAAGCATCTTGCATAATGCTTTTTGCATTAACATTCTATATTCAGTTTATTTTATTGAATTGAAGGTTCTGGGACATCTTAAGCTTTTATATTAACCTTTTCCTAAAAGATGTCAAATAATTCTTAATTCATACTATAAATTCACAAATTTTAGATCCTCCCTAAAAAAAATGAAAAGTTTTCGGAACTTACTTTGATCAAAATAATGAAAAAGCCCAAAAAACTAATTTGCAAAGAAAACCTCTTACAAATATGGTATATGCCCCGAGTGCTTTTCTTTACTTCTAATTATATCAAATGTTCATTTTCATATGTATACTATGGCCTGATAACAAAATATAGGAAAATATCATCACTGTACAATTTTCTGCTTCCTTCTGACTTATTAACCATTTATTATCATCATCATTTGATACCTTCCTTGTTTTGTTTTTATGTTTTATTTTACACCTATACTTACTTGTAGGAAAGTATTCGTTTATCCAAAGAGTGCTTTTTGATCTTAGGTTTTTATCATTTCAACTACCTGTTGGACAAAAATTTTATTGAAATGTGCAAATAAGTAATGACAGAATTGACCTCCTACTGATTTTTTGGCTAAGCCAAAGCTGTATATGAGGGGATCACTGTTATCCATAAGCAAGTAAAAGGGGTATCAATATATGGAACTAAATTTGATCTCAGATAAAAAAAATAAATAAATGATTTGGTAGCCAAAAGACATCCCTGTCCTTGCCCAAAAAAGAATAGTTTATAATACGAGGACCACATAAACCTATGTCAGGTTTGTGGAGAAGACAAGTTGGCAAGGATGAAAATGATCTCTGGCAGAGCAAATGTTTAAAAGGTTAATTATATCTTATAGTAAAAGAAAACTAGGACCTATTGAAAACAGTGGCACTGTTGAAAAACAGTAAAACTACAGAATATTAACAGCATATGACAATTAGGAATAATTTAATAATAGAAGAGCATTGCTTACATTATACAGCAATGATATGCCTTCAAATATGTATTGATAATCTCATTATCAAAATAATTTCTATAAAAAAGTGTGTTTTAGAAAACAAACACAACTACAGATCCCCATGAGAAACTGACCAATTGCTTGTAGCTCAGATAGCAAATTTTATTATTCTATGAAACTAATAAGGTAGCAGAAAGCCCTGGCACAGTTTTTAGTCTCTTGCTCTGGTTCCCTTGCAAATCAGTCAAGTAACCTCAGAAATTGGGATTGCAACTGCAATTGTTCATACTGAGCAAATATCAGAAAACTGCAATTGTTCATACTGAGCAAATATCGGAAAGCTACGGCTGCTAATTCAGAGAGAGCTAAGTAACTATTTACAGGTCATTTCTAACCTAGTGACAACATTAGAAAGTATGTGACAAATAAGACCCAAGGCATCCTAATGAGTTCACACTATTTGTTTCAGTGCAAAACAGCAGTAAAAAGTTAGACAGCAGATTCTCAAACATCATTGGCAATCCAAGATCTTTTTGAACTGATTAGTTCTATAAAGAATATTGCAAGTGGTATGGACATATATTATCCAAAGACAGCTAGCCTTGGTAAAGTACCATGTAAGACTGTCTTCTCTCCTTCCAACACCTCAGTCCAAAGAGACCCTTCCCTTGCTTCTCCTTTTCAGCACGGAGTATCTACTGCTTTGTCCTGACTGCCTGGCCTCTCACTCGCAATCTCCCCTGTAACCTGCTTAATCAAGAAATGTTCAGACATTGTCGACATCAGAGAATTTCTGAGCTCCAAACCCTCCCCATGCCCCATTTTCTTAGGACTATCTAGGATACACATTACTTACAGCTCAGATAGCAAAAGCCCGTGGTGATTGATAACATTTACCTTTTAATGAGACACCTTGAATATTTTATTTTTAAAAAGGTGGAACAAGACCTGAAAGAAGAGAGGGGACTGGGCAGGGAGGTACACTCTTGATATCCCATCAAACCTCACACAAATATCACCATGTGGGGGGTCTGCCACTTCCTCTGTGCCAAGACTGACCAGACTTTTACTTCTTAACACCGTAGAAATGAGCATGTATGAAACGCACTTGCCCAATTTATTTGTGCTTTTTATTGCAAATGAAGTAATGGTCAGTGTGGCAATGATTTGAAATACAGTAGTGCAGACTGTTTCCTTGTTTATAGGGAACTAGAAAGGCAATATAAAGTGCACTTTGTAAATGTACCAGAGAGAACCATAAAACTGAATAAGCCCATTGACAAGAATACAACACAAGGTGATAACTTTAGGTTAGACCTAAATAATAGACAACCATAAAAAATAATTAGGTTTAAATACATAATCTAGAGAAAAGACTAAAAGCTTTTTTTCAAAAAAATGCATACGTCTAAAGGGAATTTAAAGTTTAGATTTACTTAAAAATACACTTCTCATTTTAAAATATGGCATAGCTTGTCTTTCTACTTATAAGGAATTAATTACGTCATGTTATTATTGGCATCTCCCTCCATGTTTTATCACACTGATTGCTTTAAAATGATGTAATAGCCTTTCTTATTCTGCAAATATTTTTCCAAAATTTTATTATAAAAATTGTCAAACACATATAAAAGTGTACAACAAACATCCATATCCTGACACCTGGATGCTATAAGTAACATTTCTCTGTACTTGATTTTATGCGTATCTACCCATCCTGCCAATCCATCTCATTTTTAAAATGTTTTTCAAAGTGAGGTGAAGATATTGGTACACTTCACCCCTAAACACGTTAACATTATATAAATACTTTAATTTTCTCTTATAATTTAAAAAATATGTTGCTAAGAGATAATGATAATTAACAAAATATATTTCTTACTGTGCACTATATCACTAGGAGGCTAGTTAACTTGTCCATTAGAGCTTAGTGCTTATGAGACTATGGTCTTAGTTTTAACCTCCCTAATGGGTCAATTAGCTATTTTCTTTTCCATGGGTACATATTAAACCTCTAATAACACTTAGTCAAACTGAAACTTAATATATTTTCAACAAGGGAGTAACATGCAAGAATACAGGAATCTTTAGTTACACGCAAATTGGTGAGCAGCCCCTATGGATGATTTTAATTAAAGACATTTTGTGAATGATTCATTTGTGTATTTAGTGACTGTGAAACATTTACTATTTGAAAAAGTAAAATAAAATAATTATAGTTTTTTTACTTTGGAAGTGTATCATATTCACAGATATGAATGCTTTATTTTAGATATTTATTTCTGAAAGAGAGTGAGAGAGAGCATAAGTGGGGCAGGGGCAGAGGGAGAGAGAGAAGCAGATTCCCTGTTGAGCAGGGAGCCCAACCTGGGGCTGGATCCCAGAATCCTGAGATCAGAACCCTGAGATCATGACCTAAGCCTAAGCCAAAGGCAGCTGCTTAACCGACTGAGCCACCCAGGGGCCCTGATATTTATTTCTAATGCAGATTAGATCTTCAATAGAATGCAAATTATTGAAGAGTCTAATATTACCAGGCTGATCTTTGAACCTATCATAGGACAAGTAAACAGTTCTTGATTTTTCATTGAAAAACAGAGGCATCTTAATGAATAATTTAATGTTGAGCTGTTGAAAATAATGAATAGTATAACTCATGACACTTATATAATTCCCTTTATTTTACCTAATATGCTTTTAAGTCCAAATTTATCTAGGTTTATTCAGTTATTTTGATCTCTCTTCTTAAGATCGGTTGTTTTTATCACCTATTGCTGATACATATATATATATGCTTAGAACTGCTACATGTAGACAAAATAAGGTATTACTATACTTATATTTCATATTATGCCATAAGATAAGTAATTCTTAAAATAATAAAGCAGCCTTCAACTTCCATGTATTTCATAGCATACATTTGATTCAACAAATGAAGGAATAAGTGCATTTTCAAGAATGTAAAGTTCCAAAATTATCTCTTGAGAAAAACAAATCTCTCTTTAAGACTTAGGATCTTGATAACATTCTAATTCCATATGGAAAAATTGTAAGATGCTTACCAATTTAGAAGCAAACTCCATCCCCTTATGGTTGTTTACATGTCCCTCAAAAGTTACCACCTATATGTCATCCATATTCATTTAGCATAAAGAATTCATAAAAAAAATAACAAGCAAAAGTTCAGAAATTGACTAACATGTCTACCAAGAAAATCATTAGCATAAGAGATAGTAAAAAAAAATAGTTATGCCATGTGGCTATCTTACAGACTACAAACCGTTCATGGAAATTCCCAAAGGAAACCTATCACATATAGCAATCGTTCTAACACATTTTGTTTGGAATAATGATGCCATTAACACTTAGCACCACAGTTCCCAAATGTAAGATAACAGTTTGCTCTTTATAAAGATAAACATGGTAAGTCACTGTGTAGAGAGGCTGACATGCTTTAGGAATAAATGCCACTTTAACATACAGAAAATCTCACTATCCCTGACACAAGACTACCTTTTTATTTAGTTAAAAAAAAATCTGAGTTTTGATTCTGTTTCTTTATTTTATAAGAATAAACACTGATTCTTATTTGCTTAGAAGTATTAAAAAAGTCAATACTAAAAATATGACAGTAAATAAATCATGTTAATATCAAACAAGGTAATAATTTTGATGTTAATGTTAAAATATTGATGTGGTTTGAACAAAAATAACTTGAATGAAAGATTAATACTTTCAAAATACTAATAGAAAGATTTTTAGTTCATTTCCCCAACTGAGACTAAGTTCCTAAAAAGATGTTTCTATGAATAATTTAACAATTTGGTACAGTTTATGTGTCTTCCCTCCAACATTTGGCTCTTGCCCCAAACTTTATGTATGTTATCTAAAGTGCTCACTCTAATATTCTCATGCTGGGTCTTTTGCAGTGATCCAAAATAATCTGCCATTTACTTTTTTTATTTTTCTTTCCCAATACTTGTACATAAATGAAAAGCATCCATTCACAGTTATACCTGAATCACCATTAGTTGGGAAATGAAAACCAAACCAATAAGACAGCAAAATCTCTGCTGACCAGAGGTGTAGTTCCTTTCCCCAACGATATTCCGTCCTCAGCTTTTCACTTCAGTTGCAAAGCACACTGATTTGCAACATCACTCAGAAATTTTTCTCTTCTAAAAGCAAAAGCTCAGACTTCCTCGGTCTCTCACAAATTCCTTTCACTTACTTCTTTCACCCATTCCCACCACCCGTGTCCACTGTGTCTACCTGCTCTGTTAACTACAACACTCCCCCATTGCAGCCATCGGATTTTCCCGGGTTGATCCTCGTCTCTATGAACCCCCTTTGGCTATCCCTTTTTTTCCTACTCACACTAGGCCCTAAGATTACCTTATTTTGACAATGACTGCTCTTTCACCTTTTGTTACAATTGAGGGGATTGGTAACGATTAATTTCCACACTGCCAGCTCCAACAACCCATACCAGCAGGTGACAGAAGGGGGTTCAGGAGTCTAGATTAGCCATGAAAACACTCCAAGTGGTAAAACTGAATACAAACAATTTCAACCAACCAATCATTTTAAAGTTAGCTCCCAAATCCATGGGACTAAACTCAAATTTCCTCCATGCTCCAATCCTTATTGTCTTTATTCTCTAATTCCTGGACTACTGCAACATTTCCCTAGCTCGCTTTCCATCCTTCCTCCCCACTTCTCCACTTGTATACAAACCATATTCATACTCTGAAGGTGTTTTGATAAGATTCATTGGGCAGGGAATGAGAAGACTTTCACTGCTTTTACACACAGCTTTTCAAGTTTTCAACATCTTCCTCAATGATCCAAAACTTTACTTGGGATTTATCTCTCACTCTTCCTATAAGCTGTGAATAAAATGTTATCTTATTCTCACTTAGTCATCATATTTTTGAACCCCATTCCTGTTATATACGAGGACACAAGTGACAAGAGTGTAAGTGATTTGATGTAGCTACGCAGTAATCACTGTTAGAGCAGGGTCCAGAATACAGGTGCTGCGTCCCTTCCCTCACGCTAGCCTGCAGATGGTAGGATTTCAGTACCTATCATGTGACTGGAGGGAAGACGGAGAAAAGGCAGGAAAGAATGGAGTGAAGGAAGAAAGAAAGAAGACTAACTAGTATTTAAGAAACACAAGCCATAATTTATATTGTAACTATTCCAGAGATATCATACCTATCACATGGTTCCCCAAAATATGTAATTTATGGATAAAAAACTGAACCAAATGCTATTTTATTAAGTTGCAAACAGTAGTATTAAAAATAATTTATAGCTCTATTCCCTGAGCAAATGTGGTAAAATTAAATTTTCAAGACTAACAGAATAATGCCAAACCACTTATCAATTTGATCTCAAAAAACAAACAAAACAACAAAAACAAAAACAAAAAGTTAAGACATTAGATAAACATAAGGGAATAAGTGTATTCTTTCCCATGGATGTGTGAAAGAAGTTGATGTGGTTGAGAGATGGATGCATACGCAATCGGAGTGGCAGAGATTGCTATTAGCACCAAGTATGACATCATGGAACTGGGAAGACGTTAGGTTAATCAAGAAAAAGAGAGGAAAAGGGAAATCAACAGACAATTAGATCATGAGTCTGGCAGGATGAGTAAAATAAAAACAGTAAGAACAACAGAGAGCTAAAGAGTTATGGGGAGAACTAAAGAGCAAGAAAATGAGAGAAATTGAGATTTCACTCTGGAAAAAGGATTAGCCAGAGGGAGTTGCAGGAGAATGGGGGAGATGGAGAGTGCTGACTTCGCTTGTAGAGACAGGCATCGTCTCTCTAATGAGTACCTCAGGGATTAAGAAGGCATCATGGCAGTACTGGAGGCAATGGGACCCTCCTAGACAGGACTGGTGGGGCTGCACCTGGTGCTCAGACTCAGGCACCTCATTATCCAAAGTGCAGAGAAGCTGGAAGGAGTTCAGAGACATGATGGAAGAATGATTAAGATGCAGAGAAAAAATGATTTATGATGCAAGATTAAAGCACTAAACAAACACTAAGTTTGGCTGAGCAACAACTTGATGGGCAGAGTAGCTATCTACAAACAGACAAAGATATAAATAATCTGGAGGAAAAACATTATTACTTAACCTGGTACCAGGAGGAGTGGTTTATAGAGAACAATTGCTATAAGGAAGAAAAGAAGGCAGCCCTAAGATTAGGAAGGGAAGTATAAACATGCAAGTGATGATAAATCTGTTTGCCTGATAATGGAACAAGGCACTGTCCTGGGAAATAGCTGGTATCAGTCTGTGTGTATAAGATACAAGCAACTTGACCACACAGATGTTGCCATGATTCTAGAAAATACAATCAAGAGAATAAAATGTTAGAAGCATACTAACAATTCAAGCTCAATTCTCAAAAGGACTAAAAATATTAGCTTTTATCCTCCACCTCTTGTCCATACAATGGTCTTACTAATGAATGACTTGAAATGTACAGTAGTTCAGCAGTTTCCAGAAAGGAGTAAAATAAGTTAAGTCCTTTCAATATTGCTTCCAGTGATTCTATGTGTTGGTTTGCAATACGGTATTTTTAAAGATTAAAACGTAAATGAATCACTTATATAATTAGACATGTGGGTAGATATAAAACCTTGAAATCACCACCCTTGTGCGAGTGAGACTGCTCCTCACAGAAGGAAGCAAAGGATTCCCAGCTGGAGCTTCATCCATAATAACACATGTTGCTGCATGTCCATGGAGGCCATCTGTGTCTTCCCTATGAATCATACTGGCATACCCAACCTATCACAGGAAGAAACTGTGAACTATCCACACAGGTATTATTTTTGGACTACGATCTTCAGGTCAGCAGAACAAGTATGGTACCCACCCACCACCTCACACACGCCAATATTCACAGTGCTACCTAGAAATTTTCTTTTATTAAATAAAATCCAAGGTACAGATTTCAATATTTTAGGAAAACTGATGCTCAAGAACTAAATCAAGTAAAATTCTCATACTGATCTAGTCATACTTTCCATTTGTTTTCATTAAAATTTTTATGTGCCTGACAAACTTTCATCTCTGCACTTTAAGAATCAGTATTAATCATCTGTACCTGTTGGGTAGCAATTTCCAATTTGTAACACATGTGTGAACTTCTTATCTCATTTGAACTTCACCTTCGAAGTTAGGTATTATTAAACCTCCATTTTATAAATGACAAAGCTGAGAATTAGAGGAGTTACTGAGAAGCCAAAGTCAGGTTGACAAGAAGAATCACCAACAGCAAAGACCAGCATTTTCTGACTGCATGCCCTGTGATCTTTCCACTACACTCTATTTCTGACGTGATTCGTGTCCTCAATCACAGCACCAATTAACATTTAGAGTTCTCATAACAGCAATTATTGTGTAAAGCCACAACATCATGAGTTTCTGGGGAGTCATCATAGCAATTTCCTTAAAAGTATTACTATAAAAGAGGAATGAAAGAAATAGATGAAGTAGATCAGGTAAAAAATAAGAACAAAAAACTTAGTCGCTTAAGTTTCCAGAAGGTGTAGCCATTTGTTTTTACAGAAGGGTATATCATAGTTGATTAAAATATAGCTCTTGGGGCGCCTGGGTGGCTCAGTCATTAAGCATTTGCCTTTGGCTCAGGTCATGATCTCAGGGTCCTGGGATCGAGTCCCACGTCGGTCTCCCTGCTCGGCGGGAAGCCTGCTTCTCCCTCTCCCACTCCCCCTGCTTGTGTTCCCTCTCTTGCTGTGTCTCTCTCTGTCAAATAAATAAATACAATCTTTTAAAAAATAAAATAAAATATAGCTCTTGCCACAATGGAAAAAAACAGTAGAAGGTTCAGGTAGATTTAAGCATTCGGAACAAGAAGATATTCTGACATGAACTGGGGTGGAGAGAAAACAGTGTGGCAGAGGTGTACTAGGAGGGTGAGGTGAAACTTGAGGAAGAAGAATGTGGAAAAATAGTGGAAGCTCTGACAAGTTTACAGGAACTGAAAAACAAGCATATGCACAAAAAGAAACTTGGCAACTTCTTCCCAAATGCACCAAGGACCAATCTGCACAACAGAAGGTTCCAGTAGCTGAGAGGAAATACACTTAGCAGAGGCAAACATCATCTTGGAACTGACTGAAAGGAAAATAACATTTAAAATGTTCAGATTCCTTGGAAGACAGAAGTAAAGGAACTGAGTCAACTATGGAATATCACAGGGCAGAAGTTTAGAGGCTGAGGACATCCCAAGCAGTGAGCTAATGACCTGGAAAGAATAGGGATGTGGTATGAAAGGCGATGGACAGGAGAGGGAAAAGCAGGACATTCTAAAAGGTAATTCACATTTTGAAGGGAAGGGGACAATTCCTAAGAGTAACGTGCAAAAATTAAAATATAGAGAGAACAAAGAAGAAATTAAAAGGCAGCCTTTGAAAATGCCTCTCCAGGGTGCCTGGGTGGCTCAGTCGGTGAAGCGTCTGCCTTTGGCTCAGGTCATGATCCCAGGGTCCTGGGATGGAGCCCCACATCGGGCTCCCTGCTCAGCGCGGAGCCTGCTTCTCTCTCTCCCACTCCCCCTGCTGTGCTCTCTCTCCCTCTGTCAAATAAATAAAATCTTAAAAAAAAAAAAAAAAGTGCCTCTCCATGAAAGTTAATATTTGTGCGTTTGAGAACCTGAAATCAGGAAACAAACTGTCTGGGTCCACATCCCATCTTTGTAGTAGGAGGGAACTTAGGCAAGTTATTTATTCTCTTTGTGCCTCACTTCCCTCACCTGTAAAAAGTAGAAAATAGTATCACTCACCATACAGTAGAGTAATAACTCAGTAAGAGAATTCTTGCAAAGAACACAGTGCTTATGAGACAGCCAAGAATAAAATAAAGCTAAATTTCAAAAAAAAATCATGAGTATTTAGAATAGTTGAAAAATAAGAAGTGGAATTAAAAACAAAACAAAACAAAACAAAAACAGCAACAACACACACACACACACACAAACCCAAAGGTTATAAAAATGGTAAGCCTAAGTGGAAAACAGGAAAGAATCAAGTGTCCAACAAAAATGATATAAAGAGAGTGAGAAAGATTAAGATTAAGGCTGCTCTTTTTTAAAGTAATGAAAAAAATGAAAGATGTTACTTAAAATTTATCTGATCCAAGGCAATTTACTATGAAAAATGTAAATTCATGGAAAATGGGCAAAGCAGCCCCTTATTTCTGAAAGAATCAATTCAGAAATCCAGCTTCAATCATCTAGAGGTACCCTTATTCTCATTCCCAGAATTGCCTTCAACTAGCCAAGTGTTTCAATTCTGATTCAAGTAAATAATCAAGCATTTCATGTTGGAATGCCCTTTCAAAAATACTAAAGGAAAGTAATTCCTGCCTATCTTCCAAATATAAATTGAATTAAGTCATAGATGCCTGTTCTAACAAAGAAGTTTTAAGCTTTCACGATGTTATAAATATTTATTTTTAAAATGGATCAATAATAACAATAATAACCAACTTTTTAAAATGCTCATTATTATGTACTAAACCCAACATATTTCATTTCAAGCTCCTACTGGTAGACATTATTTTTAACCCAAAATAGGTTGTGATAAAATTGATAATCAGAGCAGTTTAAACTAGTACTTCATTTAGGTCATAGAGTCCTCAGTAGTACAGTATGGATTTCAATAAAGGTCTATCTAAGTAAAAGTCTGTTCTTTTAATAATGTTTCTATATTGAAGCCTTTTTTGAATAATAACTTGAACTGAGCCACTACATCACATAATACCAGTCATCCTAGATTTAAAGTAGTTATTTAAACCAGTATTTTTAAAATCATTTTTAATTTTGGTAAAACAAATGTAACATGAAATTTACCATCTTAGCCATTTGTAAGTATATAACTCAGTATCAGCATGTCTATTCACTTTGTTGTGCAAGAAATCTCCAGAATTTTTTCATCCTCTGCAATTGAAACTCTATACCCATTGAACAAGTTCCCATTTCTCTTCCCCCCAGTCCTGGAAACCACCATTCTACTTTTTTTTTTTTTAAAGCTGAATAGTTTTTCATTGGATATACATGATACTGTGTTTGGTTTGGCCACTTATCCATTGATGGACAATTGTTTCCACCTCTTGACTAATATGAATAATGCTGCAATGAACATGGACATGCAAGATCCTGTTTTCAAGTCTTTGGACATATACCCAGAAATGGGATTGCTGGATCATGTTATAATTACATTTTCAATTTTTCTTATGGAAACTCCATACTGTTATCCTAAGCTGCTGGATCATTTTACATTTCCATTATTAGTGCACAAGGTTCCAATTTCTCCACATTCTCACCAACACTTGCTATCTTTTTGTTGTTTGGATTGTAGCCATCCTAATGGGTATGAAGTGATATCTCATTGTGGTTTTGATTTGAATTTCTCTAACGGTCAGTGATGTTGAGCATCTTTTCATATGCTTGTTAACCATTTCTCTATCTTCTTTGGAGAAACGTCTATTCAAGTTTTTTGCCCTTTTTTCAAGCAGGTTTTATTTTCTACTGTTGTTATTGAGTTATAGAAGTCCTTTATATATTCTGAGTATTAACCCTTTTCAGATATGTGATTTGTAATTATTTTCTGCAATTCCACAGGCTGCCTTTTCACTCTGTCATCTCCTTTGACAGACAGAAGTGTTTAAGTTTAATATAACCAAAACCAGCATATTTTTATCCCAACCTGTATCTATCTATCTATCTATCTATCTATCTATCTATCTATCTATCTATCTATCCATCCATCCAAACTCTTGTGAATATGAGCAACCACATGTCATCAAAACCAAGAGGATAGAGAGACTTTTTGAACCATTTAGCTTTTAAAACATGTCAAGGAAAAAAAAAAATGAAACGCCCTTAGTCATTTTCATCTCTCATAGTCTGAGCATCTAACCAAGCTGTATTTGATTTTCATGTTTAAAGATGCACGGATTTTTTCATACAAATATAAATATAAGCCTCTAATTATAAGCCAACTACTTCATCTGTTCTGAAGTGAAGGAATAGTGACTTGATCCAATGCAGAAGGAAATTTTCAGTGTTACATGTTGTTGAGAGACTGAACGTCAGCCCCTGATGTCGCACATAAACTCTGTATAATATATTTTATATCCTACTTTTGCAAATTTTCAGGAGAATACTGACAGTACATAATGAATACTGACTTTGGAATGTAGAACCTATGTAAGATTCAACTGTATTGTATTTTGTTTATAGCTGGCCAATAAAATGTAGCCCTTTACTCAAGGAGATAACAATGTAATTAAAAAATGTATACGAACAGCTATATTTTAAGCAGAATGTAAGTGGTATAAAGATATAAAATGTAAATGAAATAGTTAAAAATCATGTCCTGATCGAGATGGGAGGGAAATGGAGTGGAATAGATGAAAATTTCATAGTAGGGATGTTATTTAAGCTGGAATTTTAGAGTGAGTAAAATTTTAAGAGACATAAGATATGACATAAGAAGAGAGGTGATATCATAGTTTTATGTGGCTAAGATCAGCATGATCTAAGCTGCAAAATGAGATTACAGCCAAAGACATTTAGACTGGATTCTGCTGTCACTTAGGGCAAGGATTGGATGACAACAGTGACATCTGAGCATGATAATGAGGGGACCATATTAGCAGGAGAAAATCATGCCTTACCCAGAATGGTGTCATTTTTTGTGGTTTTTCAGTAACCTGATGCACATGTACATCAATATCTAAAAACTCACAACATTTTAAGTCCACTTCAGGTCATTTTTCTTTTAACAAAAGAAGAGCCTCAGCTATTCCTGATCTCTCTCATATAAAATAAGAACAAATGTATAGTGTAGGAATTGCAAATTATGAAGATAATATGTTGTAGAAAAAAAAATAGAGAGAGAGAGAGAGATATGTGGATATATGTCAAGGAAAAATACAAACTGATTCACAAGTGTTTTTAAAAAAAACTTACATCTCCATAACATAAAATTATATAAATACATACCTGAGCATATTACATGTGTCAGTAGTTTTTAATCAACAGAAGAAGGTGCCAAGAAAATGGTTAACAACATAAGCAGATTTAATAACCTTGAGTATCCAACTTGGTTAGAATGAGGTTGCTTTTGCTTTTATTTAATACAACATTTCATTTACATAAACACATATACATACCCACACACACATACCTATACATATATACACATAATACTTAATGTTTTAGTTTTGCTTAAATTTTATATTTTTCTATAAGACCTTGATCCTGTCAAACACCATTGTTCCTAACAAAGATAAAGATTTTGGAATGCAACATCCTAAATTTGTTAGGGTTTATGATTGAATGAGAACAGGAATACAAGTTAGGAGACTATTAAAATAATTCAGGCAAAAGATCATGAAGGTCTGAATCATGGTGTTGGCAGTGAGAATGGAAAGAAGGGAAATTTTAAGAAAACTTGATGAACTAAGTGGAAACAGAGAGCAGAGGAAAGTGATAATAATAGCAGCTAACATTTATGCAGGGATAACTAAGAAACAGACACTATCCTAAAATGTGAATTCGCTGATTTATTTAATCCTCACAGTAACCTATTCAATATTCTTATTACCCCATTTTATAGATGTGGAAACAGAGATAAAATAAGGTGTCCAAAGCTATAAGCCAATAAAGTGACAAAGTCAGGATGGGAACCCATGTCGACTAAGCCCAAGATACATGTCCTGCATTGCATTAGAGATGACTATTGTACGAAATTTAGGTTATTCATTGGATGATGGTAACAGAAATAAAGAAAAGAAGTTAAGAAGTTCAGTAAAGAAAATAAAATACTAAAACCCCCTGTTTTATTTTACACATTTGTGTTAAATATGCAGAAGGCCAGAAAGATATGTAGATAAGAAAACAAGAGAAGGAGGTTTTGTCCGAGAGGACATAACAGATTATGACCAAAGCAACTGATTATATCATTGTCTGAATAATGGTGTATCGGTGTTGTGAACATTGAGTATAAATTACCAAAATTTCAAAAGTTGGATGAAAAAATATCCTGAAACACAACACAAATGAATTGGCCCTAGAGAAATATCTACCAAAGGTGGCTGGTGAACCAGAAGTATTCCATTTGCTACAGGTAAATAGAAACCACTGCGGTGATCACGGACACAAACCAGATTATGCACCACTGCACAGGAAACAACATCAACTACATCAAAACATCAGCATATGAGATGTACAATAGGCTGATTTTGTTTTGTTTTGTTTAAAATGCCTGACCTAGAGATCTAGGCTGGATACATGGACAAATGAAACTAAGAGTCTCTGGAAATACAGAGTACAGTCAAGGGTAGAGGAGGCACAAAAAATTTCAGTAGAAGTAAAGAAAAGATATAAAAGAGCTAGAATAATGAGTTTCAATTATTATAAGTTTTCACCTTTAGATGATAGTAAACTTTTTAAAAAGATTTTATTTATTTATGTATTTGAGAGAGTGAGAGAGCATGAGCGGGTGAGGGGCAGAGGTTAGAGGGAAAAGCAAGGGGAAGCCCTAGGCAGAACTGGATCCCAGAACCCCTGGGATTATGACCCAAGCCCAAGGCACATACCCAACTGACTGAGCCACCCCAGGCATGCCAATAGTAAACTTTTCTATGAAGCTGATAATACTGTGGGTGATCCACTGATTATATTTTAGTAGGGAAATGATTATTTCCCCCTAAAATTCCCTAGATTTGTTTTTATACCACCACAGAAATATCCTCAGGAAGAGTTATAAGCACTCAAGCTCTACCTGTATAGAGATACAATCAAAAGACCAATACATATAAGAAGGAAGAATGTATTTTCACATCTATTCGCCAGTTAAAAAAAAAATATATATATATATAAAACTCAGGGAATTATTATTCCAGGAAGGTTGGAATTTCCCTCTACAGGAAAATATCCACAACTGAAAGATGTAATGCAATAAATAAATACATGATTAAGAGAAAAATAAGACTGCACATCTGCTTCCTGGTAGAATTATGATGAATACATTGGGAAATGTTGCCTTTGGTTTCTATTATTAAAGGTGACCACATCAAGAAAGCATGATATTGTGTAAAAATGGTATCTTTCTTTGTTCACATCCACATGATAAATGGACAGTGGCAACACTTTAGGTAAGTCTATACCTCCTACAAAGAGCTATAAACAACAAACCCATAGCTTCACTGCAGAATGTTAACGTGAATATTTTTGATGAGGACATTTATTTTGGATTAAAGTCTACACTATAGTTGAACGGCTTGACAGCATTTTGTGCCAGAGCTGCTTATTTAACAAATGTGGAAAAGGATGCATGTCTGCTCACATAATCTATCCATTACGTAGCATTTTGGGGTGGGGGATGAGTACAGTTAGACACCAGTCCCACCACAAGAGCTTCATCCTTTCTACAAGCTACTCAGAACAAATTGTACAAGGAATAATCAACAGCAGATACTACTTAACAACTTCTAATGATATTTAAGTATGATCTATTTTTTTTTAATTTTAAAATAGTGGAGATACTACTAAAAGTCTCTCTTTACATGTGAGTTATAGAATGTGCAGGAGCATGAGTTGCCTTCAAATAAATCCCCAAATAAATCTATCTCTTCTTTAAACCTAAAGAAGTTATCCTAAAACTGATAGAAAACAACAAAAGTCGAGGGTAAACTCAAAAAGAAAAAGAAAGCAAATCAAAGACTCACACTTTTCAAGTTGTCTCAAGAATCTTCCTGAATGTCTGAAACCAGTGAGAGCACTGCAAGAACACTTCAGACATTCATCCTGTACAAGAATCATTCATTCACTTAATACTTAGTGAACATCTTCCATGTATTTATTAGTACCATAGTGATAACATGGTGATCAAGACCTATTCCAGCCCTCATCAAGCTTACATTATTAATAGAGGACACAGACTAGAAAACAAGCAATTTCAAGGGAAGAGCGTTTCAACTGGGAGAGTTTGACTCTGCATGTGATTTCATGTTATTTACTGTTGTAAAAACTCTATGAGACACTAAGATTTCCCTCTTTTGCCTCAGTGCTTTGATTCTTTCATAATAATTTTTTGAAAATTTATTTAATAAGTTTCCAAAACTTTATTATCACCTTATCTCTACCATCTAACATATTAGTCTTATAGATACACACATATATAAAAGGCATCCTATGTATAATATAAAGTATATGTAATCATACACAGAATACATGTAATATATAAGTAATATATATATACTAAAGGAGTAACATGTTGCATGACATATATATGCACATATATAGAGATTTTAGAGAAGGAAAAATAATTTTCCCTTTATCCTTCTAGGTCCTTGTCTGAGACCACCCTGTAATAAAATGACGCATAAACAGGAGAAAAACCAACAAATGTTTAATAACTTGTGTACCTCCTGTATAGAAGGGAAATACCCAGGAAAATGGAGTAACTCCCCAAAGGACCCACGCCACCACCTTAAATATTATCTCCCCATAAAGATAAAAGAAAGATGTTGCCAAAGGGGGCAGGTAAAGGAGGTTACCAGGAAAAGCACAGTGAATAAGGGTATGGTTGTTATGCAGATTTAAGTCTAAGACTTTTCCATTGATAAGAAGTTCCCTAGAGATTTAGTCATTGTCTCTTCCAAGTACAGAAAGGGAGACACCCGCACAAATGGAGATTTCCCTTCTAAAAATAAATTTCTCAGCCGCCTGGGTGGCTCAGTTGGCTGGGCGACTGCCTTTGGCTCAGGTCATGATCCTGGAGTCCCAGGATTGAGTCCCACATCGGGCTCCCTGCTCAGCAGGGAGTCTGCTTCTCCCTCTGACTCTCCTCCCTCTCATGCTCTCTCTCTATCATGCTCTCTCTCTCAATAAATAAATAAATAAATAAATAAATAAATAAATAAATAAATTTCTCTTACAAAAGGATAACTTCTAGATTTTCAGAGCTTCTCCTGAATCTGCTATTTCTTAAAAATAATCAAGTCAGGATAATCCTTACACCAAAGCAGCATATTCTGGGTGATGTATTTTGCTCCCCTTCAGATATATACACATACATATGTATATGTAGCAGTATGTATACACAGATATATAGTTAGAAAATTCTATTATGTTAATAAAAGGTACATATTTATAAGTATACTCTTATTTTTTGATAATGAAAAGTAGCTAGGTAGAGACTAGATCAAGGGCAGCTCTATAGCTTTGGAGATCATAAGCAGAATAAGAGTCTTAGGTTATCAGATAAGAAAATAATTTGTTCTCTTTTGGAAATGGTCATCATTATGTGACTACTAATCATCACCTTGGCTAGGTCTAATTGTCAGTTCTGGTAGAACACATTATACTTCTTTTCTAAATTATTTGTCAATTATTTGTAAGAAGTAGGATGCTTTCCCTGATAGGAGTGAAGAGACTTCAGTTATAATCTCAGCTTTGTGACTACTCAGTTGTATGCATCCAAGCACACTACAATTACTATTACAGACATGGAATATGAATTTCTCAAGCCAGGGGCTATCCTCCCCAAACATTCAACACCGGTCTTAGAATACAGAAGTTGTTCTTTCATGTTTAAGGAAGGAAAGAAAGGAGTGAGAAGGGGAAGGAAGAAGAGAAGATAAAGAGGAAGGGGAGAGAGAATTCATATTACTTCATCCTCAATCTTCCCTATAAAATTAAGAAATTGGACTAGACATTCTCTGTTTTTTTTAATTCTGAAATATCATGAATCTAGGAGACAAATGAGACAAAAAAGTATTTTATTATTTATTATTGTTATTTTTTTAATAGAGAGATTTCCAACTAAACATTCTGAGATCAACCATTTATCAGGGTTACACTCTGATTATTTCCAAGGCTGGAATTAAAACAAACAAACAAACAAACAAACAAAATCCCGCAGGTACTAGTTTGGTTAAATAAGTTTTAACAAAACACACCATGTTGGAGAAAATGCAAAATTCTGTACTGGATATGCATAAATTCAATATATTTAGACTGTAATACAGAATTTTAGGAATACTGTTTTCTGAACACTAATAGGTTGCCTGTTACTCTCACACAGTATTTTTTGCTGTTAATATTATTCTGAATGCAGATAATTAAAGCCAAAATGAACTGATAGTAAAGAGGTAAATAGTGTATTTGGCACATTTTCCTAGCTTATTAACTTAATAGTACATAAGGCTATAAAAACCTCATCCTAGCATCTAACATTTTTTTAATTAAATAACTACTGCTATCTTATGAGACTTATTTTAGATTCTTTGATTGAGAGGGGACAATCAAAGACCTCCTGATACTTTCTAACTAAAACAGAAAAAGAACAGCTAAAGTATGGAATTTCATTATTTAAACAAAATACTATTTTGCTGATGCTACATTTATGACTTGGGATCTTATTTTGGGCTCTCTCAACTCTGATTTTTTTCTTTCATTTGCAATTAAAAATCAACAAAGATCGATTGCTAAGCTGGATGTCACAGATGTGGACAAAGTCTCTATCTACCCTAAGGAGCTGCTAGTTGGCTAGGCAAGTAAAATGTATCCATATAAACTAATATTAAATTAAAATAATTTATTATAAAATGTGAATCTGTGTGACAGTGAAAATAAGTTACTGAACTTATTTATGTTTTGTGAATTGTTACCCTGATAAAGAAGGTGAGATTTGAATTAGCTTTTGAAAAATGGACAGGATACTAAGAGATTAAAAAAAAAAAAAAAAAAAAACAAGAAAAAAAGACAAAAGGAAGGAACTCTATTCAGGATGATCAGCATGAGCAACACTGGACACCAAATATTAAACATATGTGACAACAAAATAAGGATTTACTATTTTACTTCACAAACTATTTAGGTAAGATTGTCATAGGTTCTACTACCAGTTTCATGATATCTGCTTTAAAGTTGCTCTCTACACAAGCTCTCCATCCTCTGTATCTAAAGATTATTTCAGTGGGGCGCCTGGGTGGCTCAGTCTGTTAAGTGTCCGACTCTTGATTTTGGGTCAGGTCATGATCTCATATTTGTGAGATCAAGTCCCATGTCGGGCTGCGCACTGGGCATGGAGCCCGTTTAAGATTCTATCACTCTCTCTCTGCCCCTCCTCACTGCCCTGGCTCTTACTCGCTCGCTCTCTCTCTAAAAACAAAAATAAATAAATAAAAATAAAATAATGTTTAAAAATTATTTCAGGAACCTAAAATATCCAGCTTCCTTTAGCAGGAAAAAATTCATTAGGTATTCTATATCCTGTTGGAATCAAGTCTGACCTCAGACCTTCTATGTGGGAAGATATTACTTGTTCCTTTGTGAATTCTGGAAGTAACATACATTCGTTTCAAAAAGTGTAACATCAATGAGAAAGTTTGAAGGTTAACACATCTAGGTCCTGAGAAAAATATAAAACAGTTCTAAGTCAGACTGAGCACCACTTTCTTGTTATAATAAAATGCTTTGAATAAACAATAGGGCAACACCATGAAATATACAAATAACAAACAAAATACACAAATTACAAAAAGTAAGAGTCTGATACAATGGTCTCATATTTCTCTGGTACCCTTATTTTCTCTTCTCATCACCACTGTGTTAGTTCTATGAAGAGTCTCTTAATTGGTCTCCTCGAAAACTATTCCTAGGTTTATCTTCCTAAAACACCAAATCTTGGGTTATTTCATAGTTCAAAAACTTTCTGGGGCTCCTGATTGCCTATGAAATAAAATCCAAGGCATTTCAAGACTTTTGCAACCAATAGAATAGCTTACTGTATATTGGTGAAAAGAAATCAAACTATTAGTGTTGTTTTTTAAAATAACAACAGTGTCAGGCACTGGGAGAGGTTCTTTATCTACTTTTTCTCATTTAATACTCACATGTGTTTTGAACGCAAAACTCGGTGTGTTTACTCCAATTCAATATGAGTATACCAAAGCTGATCTAGTTAAATAACTAACCAAATTTTCCCAAATAATAAATTGTGACTTCCAAGTACACTTCTTTTCCACCACAATATAGTGTAAACACTTGTGTGTACAAAATCACAACCACAGTGGAAGAAAGCACATGGTGACATCATAATAAGAGTTTAAACTGCTTGCTCAATAAATGGTCAATAGACTTAAATTAGGACCTACTGGAAAAAGCACTAGCAGAGTGACCAAGACCAGGAGGGAGTTCAGGGTTAATAATTTATGTGTCTTTCCCATTTAAATAATAACTGAAATGAGGAAAGTGAATGGATCAGTGAGAAGAGTCTGCAGAAAGAAAAGACAGAACTGTGGGCAAAGTGCAATTAGTGGGAGGAAGAGAAAGGGGAACCATGACCGAGCGGAAGAAGGAGCGGTCAGATACAATCCAGGAACTAGAGGGGCCCCCAAATAACAAGCTGCAGAGTAGCTCAAGGGTTTTCCCACCTTCCCTACCTGTCTTCAGTCCTGGGCTACAGTCCTGAAAAAAGAATCATTACCTTAACTCAGATCCCTCTTTTTCTAGTGACCCCGGAACTACCTGGAAAACCCACTACTAGCCTGGCTGGTCCCTATGAATGGTACCTAAAAGTAATCATCTGAAAAAGAAACCTTTCTTGCCCCAGCAAAATATATAGAAAAGTAATGTAAATTATTGCCTTTATTTAAAAGTCCATCAAAAGACAAACCAGCAGATTTGTAAATATTCATTCACTGAAGTAATTAAAAAACACTAGGAATAAGAGTAAAGTTAAAAAATGAAACAAACTAAATTGACTCTTGATTCTATTCTTTAAAATTGTTCCTTCTCTTGATTTGCTCTAACAAAATTATCCTTAAGAAGTCATAGAATAGAAAATGCCACATTCTAAAGGTATATATACTGAGAGAGTGATAGATATAAAGTGACTGGCTTTATGATTATTTAGCAAATATTTAGAAATTATTTCAAATAAATCCTATTTATCTGATCTCTGAAACATTTTATTTCTTGTGAAATAGAATATGGTTTTATAAATTATTATTGATACAAGATATATAATTAATATAAGATACATAATTTATAAATTATTATTAATATATCGATGAAGATTCTTATGCGAAAGTGACAATTAAGGGAATAGACTAATATGAAACAGTACCAAGAAAGGCATTAGACAAGTATTTTCCCATAAAACATATTCAGTTTCACTTCCACTTGTGCAGAAGCTGAAGTGACCTTTAAGTTCAATTTCTGGAAACTATCATTGATTAACATACTTGCTGTTCCTATTAGTTATATTCCAGAGAGCTGCCAAGCAGATGAGGCAACATGAGACAAAGATGCTCTTTGCATGTTAGATTGCTTACAGCGAGATGTGGGAGTTACTTATTTATCTCTTGGCTCTTCCTAAACTCCTCCTTGAGAGAGATAAGAGCTTAGCTTCCCTTAGTGAACTTCATCCCTAAGTGCTGTACTGCAGGTTTCTGCAAGGTCCCCTGGAGTCCAAAATTTAGGGAGTAGGGATCCTGGGCTCTCTTAGTAGTTAGATAGCTCAAGTAGGGCAAGTTCAGCACCGGTATGTGGTCTGGAAAGGGTCTGGTCCCTGGGCATGAGACCGAAATTCAGGAGAATGTTGCAGGGCCAATTTCCAGCCCCTCTAGTGGTGGGCAGTGAATTAGGTCACTTTGTTTCCCTTCACTCCTTACAAAGGGGACTAAAATTGGATATTCTGAAACTGGAGCATAGTGAGAGCATTCATTGAAACATTTCAAGAGCAATACCTCATTGGGAGAAATATAGGGATAAGCTAGTGGAAGTAAGCTGTGAGCAAGGGGATCAAATTGGCAGCAGGCCCATATTAAAGGGCTAAAGAAATACCTATGCATTGGGTAAAAGAAAGGAGGAAGGGGGAGGAAAGCTGTGTTGAGCAAATCTGTATTGCTTACTTGGGGATGGAGCACAGCAAGGATGTATGAAATGTTACAAATCCAGCAGTAGACAGCTAAATGAGAAAGGTGGGATGCTAAGAAATAAGTCTGGAAATTTAGATGGGGTGCCTACGGATTTTATTACTTGCTGTTTAGCCTCTATAACTAGCTGTTTCTTCTGTGACAAAACTAGAATTGATGGGTTCCTTTGCCCTGGATTCTTCACATCCTTATCATGGTCTGTTGCAATTGCTGCCAAACTACAGTTTGCCCTTGAACAATGCAGGGGTTGGGGTGCTGATTTCCACACAGTTGAAAATCCTCATATAACTTTTGACTCTCCAAAAACTTCCCGGCTAATAGCCTACTGTTGACTGGAGGTCTTACCAATACCATAAACAGTCCATTAGCACACATTTTGTATGTTATATGTATTATATACTGTATTCTCATAATATAAGCTAGAGGAAAGAAAATGTTAAGAAAATCATAAGGAAGAGAGAATACACTTACAGTACTATACTATACTTATTGATACTGTAAGTTACATCATCTTTTTATAAGATGAATCGTCTGTCAGCAGCTGCATCAATATTCTCTCATATGGTACAAAACACTGTAGATATTACAGTATTACTAACATTAGACATCAAAAATGAAAAGGTAATGTGAAAAAAATTCATATTTATTTACCGGTATAACAACTGATGCACTGATAATGAAGTAGCAGCTATATGATTGCTTTACGGCAGTCTAGTGTAATCAATATAATTATTCCATAGTAGCCTAGCCTATACACTAATGAATGAATTGTTATAAAATTTTTATGGCATACAGTATTACAGTCATTCATAATACAGTATTGGAAACGTTGCTACATTTTTTAAACCACTTACCTGTGATGATTGGTGAATACACAATTCCTCCATTTACCAGAGAGAGAGGCATACTGTATGGTAATATAATTCTTTGAAAGCAAAGTTATAAAACAGCAAGACAACTACACATTATTAACTTTGTATTAAATATTACTCACTTTATGCACACGATGTTCTACGACGAATACAATGATGATGACACGGAAACATCTCCTACAGTTCTTGCCATACAGTTACTAGATTTTCAATAAAGATACACATGCCCACAACAGATAGGTTTATTAACTGTACAGCGTGATTATTTGCTGCTCATTAAGTGGAAGTGGATCATCATAAAGTTTTCATCCTTGGATCCTTATGCTGGGTAGGCTAAAGAGGAGGAGGAGGAGGGGCAGTTGGTTTTGCTGTCTTAGTATTGGCGGAGGTGGAAGAGGTAGAGGAGGTAGAAGGGGAGGCATGAAAGGCAGGCCAACTTCATGTAACTCTATGGAAATACATCATAATTTCTGTCTGATTTTTTTTTTTTTGCTTTTTCATTTCTGTAAGAAATTTCTTTTTCTATACAGTATCAATCCTTCTTCTGCTATTTGCTTTAGTTTCAGTGCCCTTATCATAGAAGAGTCCATGCTGTAAAAGAAGTCAAAGGCAGTCTTGAATAATTGGACCTCTTCTGCCAGATTGCCTAATGTCAGCTTGTTTTCTGCACTACTTCTTCTGTGTCTTTTTTCCTCACCGGTCTGGCACAGGTACAAAAATACTCATCTTCATCAAGTTGTCTTCTGTTACTCTTCTGGTGTAGTGTCTATTAGCTCTTCAGTTTCTCCAAGATCCAAACATATCTTGAAGCCCTTCATCTCCCCCCGCCCCACCCTTTTTTTGCCATATCCAATCTCTTTCATGATTTCCTTGATTGGCTTTGTCTTAAATCCTGTGAAGTCATGCACAACATCTGGACACAGTTTTTTCCAGCAGGGATTTATTGTTTCAGGCTTGATGCCTTTCACAGTTCTTTTCTATAAGGATGGCATCTTCAATGGTATAATCCTCCCAGACTTTCATGATGTTCTCTATTGGGGTTCTCTTCCATAATGTTGACAATCCCTTCATGAGGGTGTCATGTGTAATGAGCCTAAAAGTCCTTAAGACCCCTTAATCTACAGGCTGAATTAGAGACATTATGTTTGGGGGCAAGTAGACCCCTTTGATGCCTTTGGTGTTAAGTTCATGGGGTGCTGGGTGGCTAGGGGAATTGTCCAATATGAAAAGAACCTTAAAAGGCAGTCCCTAGTGACAAGGTACTTCCTGACTCAGGGACAAAGCATGGATAGAACCAATCCAGAGAAAGGGTTCTCGTTGTCCAGGCCTTGTTATACAACCAAAGACTGGCAGCTGGTGTTTATCTTTTCCCTTTGAAGGCTCAGGGGTTAGCAGCTTTATAGATAAGGACAGTCTTGATCATAATTCCAACTGCATTTGCACAAAACAGTAGAGTTAGTTTATCCTTTCTTGCCTTAAATCCTGGTGCTCACTTCTCTTCCTTACTAACACTTTATGGCACTTTTTCCTGGAATAAGTACTTTCATCTGCATTAAAAACCTGTTCAGGCAGATATCCATTCTCCTCAATTTTTGTACTGGCGTCTGAGAACTCAAGTGCTGCCTCTTGGTTGGCGGAAGCTGCTTCTCTTCTCCTTATCTTGACATTTTTTAAGCCGAACCTCTTTCTGAAATTATGAAATCATCCTCTGTGGCATCACGTTTTCCAGCTTTAGATCCTTCACCTTCTTTTTGCTTTAAGCTGTCATATAATGACTTTACTTTTTCTCAAATCCTATTAGAGTCTATAGGTAAGCCTTTCTTATAGCAATTCTGCACCTACATAAAAGCTACATTTTCTTTTTTTTTGCTACATTTTCAATAAGAGTTAAAAAAAAAACAAAAACACTGTTCTGCAAAAAGTGGAAGGTTTTTTTTGCACTTGCTGGTATGGCTTCAATGATGGCTGCAATTAACTTCCTTTTCTTTTTCCTACAATGGTCCTACACTGGATTCATTGATCTTGAAATGCCGGCAACCACAGCTACAGACCTCAATCTACGGTACATATCCAGCATTTCAACTTTTTCTTGTAACATCATGACTTTTCTCTGCTTCCTGTGGGTACTTCCAGCATCACTAACCTTCAAATGTTTCCCATGGTTTTATTTAAGGTTTACGGTATTGCACTAAACACAAGGAATACGTGAGAACCACAAGAGGTGGTTTTTTACTATGATACGAAATTTACTGAAGAGACAAACTGTTCACATGGAGATGATTAGTGTCACACCGTGTTTTTAGTGGATACTCCCAACACTTGAGCTCACTGCAATAGCAACAGGATGTGGCTACAAAACTGTTTCAGTAGTACAGTATATATTACAGTTCATTTTATGCAGTTATGATTTAATACTGTATCTTTACGTTTGTTTACATTTCTCCCCAGTGTGAACGGCACCATGATAAATTGATACATTTTAACTCTTCTAGTAGATTTGTGTATATTTTATGGTAAATGATAAAATAAACTAGTATCTACATATATTTTATGCATTCACGACATAACTTCTTAATTTTTTGATTATTCTATGCTATATGAGCTTTTTCACATTGTTGTAAACCTCTGAAAAATGTTCCAATATAACTTGTTGAAAAGAAATGTGCATATAAGCGGACCTGTGCCGTTCAAACCCGTGTTGTTCAAGGGTCAACTGTACGTCTCTTTAAACACACTTCTGTGCAAAATAAGGGGGTGGTAATAGTCAATCCTAAAATGTCTTTCTATTATGCAAGAACAAAACAGTGAGGTCACCAAAGGACTGTACTTTGAATGAGATGAAGGGAATTCAGCAGATAAAGAACAAGAAGGCAACTAGAACAGTTTGTAGATGGTGTGAGAATCTGACCTGATGTGCAATTTGCATAACCTGAGTAAGGATAAAGAAGAGATAATACTCACAGATATTGCAATGTTCTGTACAGCATTTGATTTTCCTACATTAACCCATTTAATCCTCACAATGCCCCTATGAGGTTAGCACTTTCACGAACCCCCAGCTGAAATTCGGGAAACAGGTATGGAAAGGTCAAGTCACTTGTCTGAATCACACAACTCAGATGTGACAGAACTCAGACCTGAACCCAGGCTGTCTGCTTTCACAGGGCAGAGTCTCAACGATGGCACCACATTCCCTCCCACACTTTAAAGCCCCGGTTTAAAGTTACACTAATCAAAGACTCTGAAACTTTCAGCTACCAGAGAAACCTCCTTTATAAGTGGCGTACTGAGCAATGAAGGCCAACCCACAAGCACTGAAGTGGTATGGTGCAATGACTGAGACCCAAGAGAAAACTCGGGACTCGAGATGACACTTGGGGCATTAGCACCACAGAGAGAAAAACAGAAGTTAAGGAAGAAGAGGACATAATTTTTAAAAAGGCCAGGCTCTATGGGGCGCCTGGGTGGCTCAGTCGTTAAGCGTCTGCCTTCGGCTCAGGTCATGATCCCAGGGTCCTGGGATCGAGCCCCGCATCGGGCTCCCTGCTCCGCGGGAAGCCTGCTTCTCCCTCTCCCACTCCCCCTGCTTGTGTTCCCTCTCTCGCTGTGTCTCTCTCTGTCAAATAAATAAATAAAATCTTTAAAAAAATAAAAAGGCCAGGCTCTAGACCAACAGTATGAATAGAACTTCTGTTTATTGTATTTAAGATCCTAAAGAAATTTGATGTGACCCATAATGATCATCAATTCTTTTATGATTGTCCACTTGAGGGGAGCCATGTTTTTCATCTTTCATCAGTGACTCTCACGATGCCCAGCGCAGGCGCTGGATAAATACTTTGCAAGAGATGGAAGGAGAAGGAGAGTTAGGATGGCGCAAAAGTAATATGGATACGTGTGAAATAACCTTTGTGATGAAAGAAGGTACACGTGAAATGAACTTTATGATGAACTGCATATCTAAAGCAGTGACAAGAAGAAAAAACAGAGGCAATGGGTTCTGAATGGAATAATTTCAAGTATCAGAGATGGTGTACCTATTACACACAAAACTTGGTGATATGCTATGGGAACATGAACGATGTCACAGTAACAACCATTTGATTCTTATCCTTGAGAAACTTAGCCTTGTGATCCTAGAAGTAAGAGAGAGGGTAATAATTACTGGGGACTGGAAAAGATCTTAAGGACAAGGGGGTGGAATTTGAATGAAAAGCACTTTCTCAGGCAAGAGTTAGGGAACGCATGTGAAGGTGGTAAGGAGAATGGGCAACAGTGAGGGGCCAGGAGAGGTGGTAGCAGTAAAAGGCAAAATTCTTCCAAGTGAAAGGAGAGATCAGTGCAGCCAAAGCCCCATGAGGAAGGAGTAGAGAGAACGTAGGCCCATGGGGTTGATGCTGTCTTGTCCTGCTTATTAATTTGGGGCATTTATAATACTTTTTGGTTTTGCTTGTCCTAATACATTATGTACTTAAAGCACAAACATTTTCAACACTGCATGTACACAATAAAGGAAAAAAGGGAAATTCTACATCTTCATTTTTGATTATTGGACATAACCAAGGGTCACAAACATATAGAAAGGACAACTGTTGGCTGTCACGGAGGTGATGGTTTTGTGACTGATAAATATTAGGGAAAAGCAGATCTGAATGCAATTGTTGTTTTTAATATTTTTCAAGTGAAAGTGCACAGGATATGAAATGACTACTCACTATACTCTAATAACTTTAGAAATATGAGTCCAAAGTACCATTTCTTGGAATATGAAAAGGCCTCTATGATAGTGACACAACAAAAGGGCTCTAAACAGTCAATATCTCAAGACAGGGGGTAGGGTGGAGTGAGGAATCCATAATATCTTAGCCCAAGTTCTCTGAAGGGTTTATTGAGTGCACATGTGTATGCAGAGCATTTCTCTTCTATGCAAGTCACTCCTGCCAAAAACTTGCCCTTTTTAAAACCTGAACAATGAACAGTCCCTGCCAAACCTCATCACAGTACAGTCTAAGACAACAATCCCCACAGCTCTGTGAAATGAAATGTTATTCTCTCATCTGTATATCCAGCACAAATGCTTTGGAACAGCTACTTTACAGGTGATAAAAGTCTTCACTTCAAAAGTTGATTTGTATTAACTTCCCATTTTATTATCATAAATAATATCTTACATGATTTCATCATGCAAATACTTCTGCAGACAGACTAGTCTGGCTTTAACTTTCTACCATCCAGCTTGGAGAGCAACTTGTAACACTAATTCAATTATAATAAGGGACATACATGAAACTACAAGACAGACACTACTGGGGCCAAAAGAGTGAATTCTGAATCAGAATATATGTCAATGATAAAATTAATAAGCACACAATTGCACCATTTAAAGATTTTGTCATCTGACACTGAGTCAAATCTCAAAATTGATAAGGTTTGAGATGATTATTTTCATTTACGAAGATTTTTAAAAAGGTACTCTAGTTATAATTATGTATTCACAAGTCATCGATTCCTTGAAAATACGTTGATAGGAAGTAAAAAAGGAGACAACAGGATAGTCTCTGGTATGCATTTTAAGATTTTGGTCAGAGTATTAGATTTCTCCATTCCTCTTTCTGACTAGGTTAAATTACCATAGGCAGGATCTCTCTTTTTTAAAAAATGTATTCAATTATTTTGTGTAACAAAAATGAAAACCCTGAATCTAAGATTCTACTGAGAACCCAGAGCATATTAGTCATATTGATCTGGGTCTTTCTCAGATGTTTTCATCATTTCAGGAAATTCAGTGGGGTCATACCAAAAAAGAGGGCTTTTAGTCACATATTCTGGGATTGGTTTCCATGACTTTTCCTGAACAAGTTCTTCAAATGTGTTTTTTATGCTATGACTCATACAAACTAGAAACAGAAAAAAAAAAAAAAAGCAGAGCTAAACTTTTCAACAATTGCCACAGTAGAACACAAATTCAGCAGAAACTATAGTTAACTATAAAGCACAGAGTCAGATAACTCTTAAATAATTATAAATATGAGGTAACACTCAAAAATTAGACACCAGTATAAAAGCTTAGATAAGAAAGGTAACATGACAGGACTTTCAGTCCAACTGTAAGAAGAGCTTACTCCAAGAGAGTGAAACTCAGATTTTTTAAAAAATAGAAACAATTTGGAACACAGGGAAGAGAAGGAATAATGTGTGATTTATAGAGAGGGAAAAATGAGAAACACTACACACACACACACACACACACACACACACACATAAAGGCAAACAACAACCTGTGTATCCTCCCTACTCTACATTGGCTGGAACACAGATGAGTCTCAGCTTCTGGGAGTTTTTTTGGGACATAGAGGCCTCCTAAGTATATTTATAATTTTCAAAATAGTAATGATATGTGTATTATATATATAATATTTGATAGGGAATAATATTTAACATACTTAATGCAGTAGATGAACTTGAGATTCAAAGAGGGGTAAAAAGAATAAATAGTCATTGAGCCATTCTGGCAAGAATTTTGGAAGCATAATCATCATCTAGGACTGAAGACATCTGGCATGGGTGATGGATCTTGTCAATATCAATAAAATAGCAAGGGCAGAAGTAGAAAAAAGTTTGCCTTCTCTTTCAATATCTAAGATTGATTTATAGGACGTGACTAATACACAACTTTCTTTGCACGAAAACCTATAATAATGGTAATCTGAATGTTTTTTAGTAATCCAAATATTACATTTCCTTTCAAAAAAGTAATTATAAGAAGAGCAACTCATTCAAAATATGTGTTTACCATAATAAGATGTATAATATTTAGTATCAAAAAAAAGGGCAAAATAGTAGTGCTTTGAACTAGGGGACTAAATTAAGCATTTAACTGAATGACATTAGCCTTGCTGACCAGAGAATGGTTCGCTTCTTACCCGGCTTCTCACCATGCTTAATCTATATGCTTTCAAATACAAGTTTTAAAAATAGACTTTATTTTTAGAACAGTTTTGGATGTACAAAAACATTGAGAAGATAGTACAGAGTCCCCCTAAACCCACACCCTACAGTAGTTTCAGCTATTATTTTTATATCTTATGGACATTTGTTATAATTAATGAGCCAATACTGATATATTATTATTAACTAAAGCCCATAGTTTATTCTGATTTCCTTAATGTTTACCTAACGCTCTTTTTATTTTCATGGATCCCATCCAGGATATCACATTACATTTAGTCCCTGTCTCTTTGGCTTCCTTCCTCCTGCCTGTGACAAATTCTCCGACTTTCTTTGGTTTTGATGATCATGACAGGTTTGAGGAGTACCGGTTAGGTATATTGTAGATTGCCACCCGCCCTTGGAATTTGTCTGATGTTTTTCTCATGGTTCTATTGGGGTTATGAGGTTTTGGGAGAGAGACTGCAAAAGTGTCCTTTTTATCCCAACCTATCAAGAGCACATTCTATCACCTATGAACTTTAGGCACTAAGTGTCACATATAAAATTTATTTTTCAAATAAATTTCACGTTTAGTAAGTAAATAAATTTCATTTTTAAGCTAAGAATTAACATACGTTTGTAGGTTTATGAATGAAGCTTTACTAACACTTCTCTATGCTTATCTATATTTTCCAGTTTTTCAGTAAGGATCAGGAACTATATCTGTGATGAAAATCATTACTATAAAAATATGATTTACAAAAAAAATGTGCCCATTTCAACAAGAAAACTCAAATTAGTATCAATTTCTATAGACCCAGTATTTAGCATTACAAGTAAACAAAGAATTCTGGGATTTCCAAATATCTATCTTTGAAATGAAGTGTTGTATTTCAAAATTGAGAGTGTTTCTCCAAATAAGAATAGTATTCATTTTAGAAAATACTTCTTTCTTTCACAGAACAACCAATTCAGATATGAAGAGCAAACATTTATCCAAAAGCAACAATAATAACAAATACCAAAACCCAAGAATGCCTGAATTTCACGTGGTACAGACTGGCCTTTACGATAAGGATAAGAAACAAAAAGTGGGAGTAAGAGTCTCACTGATTTTGTATGTTCTATCACAGAAAACCAGACTATTTAAATACAATTTGAGATTATACATCATCAGGCATGGGTTCAACTGTCAACATAATATGTAAAAAAAGGCTTCTGTGGAACTATTTAAGCAACTCATTTCCGAACCAAATATGACATCAAAATACTTAAATGCTGTCTAAGATATGCAAAAGATTAACTGAAAAGGAGACCTAGTAAAATGCATAATTAATATAGAAAAAATAAATCAGACATTTATCTGATGGTAGATTAATAAAGTCACCTTCATATACCTACACCATTTATTTTCCATGAAAGAGTACTATATTTCTTTTTAAGACTCTCAGTACTTTAGACATTTTTGCTTATTTTATTGACTTTATTCTTAGAAGTAATATTACCATTTAATGATGCTTAATTCTATTTAATTAGAAAAATATAGCAAACGTTTCCATTTTTCCTGTGATTTGCTAGTAAAACCCACTAATAGAAAACATTATTAACCACCAGTTTTAAAAATATAAAATTTGAAGTTATTACGTTAAATGACCTATAGAAGAAAAAAAGAACATAAAGTAAATTATTCCTAATTTCTGAAGAAGACACCTTATCTTAAAAAGATGATAGATTCAGACGCTGAATCTATCGCACTCTTCTAGGAACCCTTGGTCACTTAATTCTCAGTTTATTTTATGCATTTCTGTAGGAGGGTAATACTTGTATTTTATCGAGCTTTGCAAAAGAATGAGCAAACTGTCTAAATTCACCAGTGAAAGATTAGTCAATTTGTTAAAGGTACCCTGGTCTGTGACTATTAGAAATTACTAAATATTATTAACATGGAAATAAAGATATTAATGAAGATAGGTTAAAAGTTATTAAAATCACTTAAAGTCTAAGTATGAATAGTATGCTTCATTACATAGGTTAGCTTCTTTAAGTACTTAACTATTATCTGTTTTTTAATAATTTATATTTGTAATTGTCTATTATTTAAGTATATCTCATTATTATGAAATTTCAAAATCATTTCAAAGGCATTACATTTGCTTATCAGTGTATTTCCTGTTTATAGTGAATTTTGCTTTGGCTATATCCTTCTTTCTAACTATTACTTAGGTACTTAAAGTTAAGGTGAACTAATATGGACACAGATGATGTAGATTCTCATGTGTTAACTGGGTCCTTTTAAAAAACACAAGAAATTTAAAAATAAAAGAATTACTTCTTTGTAGCATGCAACAATTTACAAAGTTCTTATATACCTATTTCACACGATTATTACACCATTTCTGTATGATATGCATTATGATAAAACACTCAGCATTTCACCACTTTTTTCTATGAAAGGGTAAAACTCAGCTATAAGAGAAAACTTTCCTTCCTAAAATACTCAGAAAAAGTAAGGTATAACACCAAAGATCTTTAATCTGATCTTTTATAGACAAAAAGTGATTCAAAATCACTGTATTAAATGTTTCGTTAATGAATTAGACTTCAGTATGTGTTAAGCATCTAGAATATGTTTAGCATTGTACCAACCTGAAGGTATAAAAAGTTAAAGTCCAATTCTTTCCCTCGAGGTTCTTATGATCTAGTCAGGGATCATAAACAACAAAAATAAAGAAAAAATAAATTATTGGAAACTCAGAATATTGGCTGAAAGGTATGATGTGATATAAAAAGAAAGGGATTTTGGCCAAGGTTTCCTGGGTTAGTAGAGTATTTTTTTTAACCAAATTTTGAGGTCAGAAGAAATGTGATTAACAAGTTTTGCCCATGGTCAATCATTATTATTGCTATTACTACTTATTTCACAAATGTGGATATTTCTTTTTTCTTTCAAGGAATATGTTACTCACTGTTGAAAAACTTACTATTTTATTGGGGTAATCTGTATAGCTCCAGGTATTTATAGAAAGAATAATAATTTTTCAAAATAGTGCTATGATTACTCTTATTCATTAAATAAATCATTTATTAATTGACAAGAGTGCTTCCCAAAGAACATATATCAGCACACCATTATATTTTCCAGACAGAACAGTAAAGTTGAGAGTCACATTTGTTTTTCTCAAAATAATGAACCTGTAACTAACAACTTGAAGACATACTAATATTTATTAAATCAGCACCAATTGGAATGTTTTCCTCTTGAAACTGAAAATTTGATATTCCAAATACTTAATAAAAATGGGGATGGCTTGGGGCACCTGGGTGGCTCAGTCGGTTAGGCGGCTGCCTTCGGCTCAGGTCATGATCCCAGGGTCCTGGGATCGAGCCCCATGTCGGGCTCCCTGCTCGATGGAGAGTCTGCTTCTCCCTCTCCCTCTGCCTGCCTCTCTGCCTACTTGTGCTCTCTCTCTCTCTCTGTCAAATAAATAAATAAAATCTTTAAAAAAAAAAATGGGGATGGCTTAATCCACTAACTCTGTATGAGCAGTATACAAACACTGGTGGACAGAGATACTTGCCAATTCCACAAGCCATCATCAGAAACATCTTCAGGTCTGTGGTAAACATTTCTTCGGTTAACAAATGCCCATGTAGAATGAGAACACAGTATGAAGAATAAAAAGGAGGTACCCTGAAACTTCCTGCCTCAGTTTAACCCCAGCCCCAAACAATGTATTTCCTACTTTTGGAAAAGAAACGATGTGAGAGTTATTCAGCTTCATGACTCAAGTTCAAACCTATAGTTGATCTGTTAGCCTGTCTTTGGAAACAGTACGTGTGCTTACTCTGCCTTGTAATTGTTTATATTCCTGACCTTCCTTGCCACCAAAAATAATTCCCACCCCCATGTTTACCAGCCCTACACACACGCACAGAGATTAAAAATTCAATTTATCTTTGTGCATTTTTCCACGCAAAAATATATAAAGCAAATTCATTAACTAAGATGTACCTATAAAGGCAATTCTGCAAGAAGGCAAAATAAAATCCACATAATTATTTCTCTACCTTTTACCCTTAGTTTCTGCTATTGATTATGGTTTCCTGATAATTCCAAAACATTTTGCACCGCCAGATACTTTTCCTTGACCTCCCTCTCTCAGAGAGTCATTGGGAAGGTAAAAGGAGTCACATTGTTAGTTCTCCTAAATGGATGGACAACAGATTTTACAAAGGTGAACCAGTGGTGCCAAACCATGAAATGAGTTTTTAGGTCATGGAGGCAATAAGTAGACTAAGGAAAACGTCATTAACCTCAGGAAATTTTCTCAATATAGCCATGGGATTACTATTTGACAAAATATGTTTCTTTTGTTTTCATTTTTCCTTTACAAATATGATGAAAGCCACTAAAATTCCTATAAGGTACAATAAGACCTGTGTAAATATAGATTATTAATATCACGTGTATATGATTCTCGGCCTACAGACTTGATGTGGCTTGTACCAATCCTCAACCATGGATTCCCTTTAAATTCTTGGATGTTCTTCCATGGTAAATTATAATATACAGATGCAGTATCAAACTGACCTTAGAAAGGTCCTCTCTTTAAGTGGGGTCACGGAAAGCTTCCTGAAGGCCCTGAAGGGTGAGCCACCTTAAGGTAAAACAGTTCCAGTCTCAGCTCTGCCCCTTACTAGTTTATATTTGGACGTATCAATTAACACCTTTATATCTCACTATTATCATTTCTAAAATGAGAATAACTGCTTTGTCTACTCCCCTAATCATCAATTCCATTTTTAAGGATGATCATTTCTTGTTAGTACTGCAAAAACCAAAATGGGACACCACCCATTTCTCTCTGTGTCTTTGCTTTTTTCCATCTAAAAAATAAGGAGAATAATGACACTTTGTGTAGAACTGTTGGGAATCTTAATCGTGATAACGTATAAAGCACCTAGGATGCAGTAGAGTGTTTGATAAATGTCCCTTCCCTTCTCCACCAATTTTCCATTTCATAAATGGGCAAATTCCATTTGAAATGTTGGCAGTCCAAAGCAGTACCGTTTTATTGTCTCTCAGCTACCTCTTGACCCTATTCTTATCTCTTCCCACATCACCTTCCGGTATTTCCTGGCCTTTCTCTTCCAAGGGCCAAGGTCTTTACCCATCTCCCGGACCTGGACCGTCACTCTGTAGCTTGTCAGCGATGCCTCCTCTGGCCAGTTCTAGCTGCTGGGAGGAGTCTCCACGATTCCAAGGCTGAACAGAATTAAAGCAACTCCTGCCTGGGACTGCTCACTTCCAACCCCAACCCTTCCTGCTCATCTCTTCGATGTCTGGCCTCGGAACTGCGGGAGAAGCGAAGGCATCACTGGAGTGATGACATGCGGCTCTCTCCCTTCCCACCCTTCACATTTTTCCTTCCACGTGCGGAACCCATAAGGCTCTGACCGCTCTCGCCCCGGCGGTTGCCATGGTTATACAACAGCAGCATCAGACCCAGGAGGGGGTCTCATCCCTTCTCTACTTCCCCATAACCCTTTCCTCTCCTCCCCGTTCGGGCCTCCCCCACACACCTAGTCAGGAAGAGAAGCCTTTGCGGCTAAACTTGAGACTTTAAGCCCCCCTTCTCGCTAGTGCAAACAGCACTGACAAACTAAGGAAGGGTGGGAGGGGCTTTGGTGGAGAAGAGTCCTCGCTTCACTCCCGACTGAAGGGCGAAAAGTTCGCCGACTTAACTCGATCTCCGTAACCAGGAATTTGGGACCTCATTGGCCCCGGCTGCTGGGCGCGCGGCTCGCGTCCAGTCCCTTGGATTCCAGCTCGCCGGCGACAGCGTAGCGTCTCCTCCTCCTGTCAAGTCCCTTCAGCGCTGGGACGGAAGCAGAGCAACTCAGCCCACGAGGCTGAACACAAGTCACCAGGGAAGGAGAATCTGCCAGTGCCGAAAACAGCCCTTGCACTGCCAGGGCAGCCCGTTAACGCTTCGACTCCGGGCGGGCCGGGAAGGGGTCGGGAGGGGACACCCGGGGCCGGGGGTCGGGGAGAGGGTAGATCCACTGCGTTAAATTCCCAGCAGGAGTCAAATCCGGGCCTTTCCCGCGCGAGCCAAGCCGAGGCTACCGAGGGATGCCCCGCTCCAGCAGGAGTGCGTTTTGCAATAACCACATTTCCCAGACAGCCGGCTTCGTGCCTGGTGTCTGACTCCAACCTTACCCTCAGGGTCTAGAAGGATGCACGTTTCCATTAGAGGAGCGTCGCGATTCCTTCGCGAGGAAAAAGGCGTCGCCCATCCCTCCCCCAAAGCACCACAACAGAAACAACCGCTACGGTCTCCTCGTCCCCTCCCCCAGCCCGCGGGAAAAGGAGGGAGCGAAGGGCGCAGATACCCTTGGTCAAGTCCTCCCCAGAAGGTCCCCACCATCGCGTCTCCCAATGAACCTGCAGCCGGCGGAAGCCACAGAGCACGTTCAAATGCGCTCTCCTGCCGCCTTGGCCGCGGAGGGAGCGAGGAACAGAGTGAAGTTCCCGGGCGCGCCTCGAGAGGAAAACTTTGCTCGGTTTTGGCGGCGGGCGGCTTGGGCTGAGGAGGCGCCCGCGGCGGCAGCGGGGAGGTGGGACTGCGCCCCCGCCGCCACGCTGTCCCCGGCGCGGCGAGCACAGGCCGTCCGCTCCTAAGCGCACTGATTCCCAGTCTGTTCCCCCGCGCGCCCACCCCACGGGCGCTCCCCTCCCGAGCGTTTTCTTCGTCCCCGGACGGTTCCTTATCTCCTAGGGCTGCGCATCCTCACTTCGGACCCACAGCCACCCCCCAAATTCAGTCACCCCTGCTTAACTCTGCGGTCCCCAGCGCGCCCTCCCACTGGGGTAGCAGGTGACCAGACGCCAGCCTTACCTGCCGCGAACTCTTCTCCCCCTCTCTCTGGGCCAGATGTCCTTTCAGGAAGAGAGGAAGGGGATGCAGGCTGTGGGCGTGCGCGGCGGCGACCTGGGGCACCAGCGCGAGCTCCTCTGAGAGGCAGCCCTGGCTGAGCCGCGGGAGCCGCCGGCGGCCCTGACGGAGCGCGGAGGCTGCGGCCGCAGAGGCCAGACGGGGAGGCAGGGGGCGCTGCTGGCTCCGGAGCGCCGAGACGGGACAGGCGGGGAGCCAGGCACCAGCTGGAGCTTTGGGGAGGCGAGTGTGGCGAGGAAAGGCACGCTCCGAGCGGGAGGGCGGCTTTTAAGTTTGTGGTGTGACCGCAGCAGCTGTCCTGGGAGAGACACAGTCTTTCTAAAAAGGGGATGCTCAGAACGCCGGGGATTACCTCTCCCCTTCCGATCTCCTCCCCCAGCCCTCGGCCCCCCTTTCCTCTGCGCACGCCAGTCCTCCCCAGCGTGCCGAAGTCTATCCTTGCCGGCGCGCAGGCTGTCAGCAGCGTGGATTAAATGTAGCTCCGGCCACGCTGAGGCATGTTTTTCCGGGCTGGCCACCCTGTGCACTCTGTCTGTGCGGCAGCCTCGGACATTTGAGCCCGCCCGCGCCCGGCTGACTTTGGGACCTATGTATTCTATACCATACAGTCTGTAAGGACCCCCCGCGGAAGAAACCGGACAAATAATGTCCAAAACACCAAGCCTCAAAAAGAGTACCTGTGTTCCAGTATGTAAAACCCTGGGCCACTGGCCTTGAAAGAGCAGGCATTAGGATGAGCCATGGAAAACAAACCTCCGTTGAGGGGCTAGCACGAGGAAGGACCAAGTAGAGGGGGAGGAGAAAATGGGGGGGGAAGGGCAGAAAACCCCCCAGGATGTAAATCTTCTTTCCTCTTTACCTTATACCAGGCCAACAGGGATATGTCATATATTTCTGTCAGGAGTTTTCCTTTATAGATTTGTACACACCTTGGTCGTGCAATAGGAAACTGAAGTTATGGGGACCAGGGATGAATCCACATTTTGTGGAGCCTGGAACTTAGACAATTTGAAGGTGGGATCCTCTTTAAGAAAAACAATGCTGAAATAGCTTAATTTCTACAGATCTTAAAAAAACGACTATGTGAATTTATTGTCAGGCAGCCCTCAGGGTCATGGAAAGGGCAAGTGATGAGTCCCGAAGCTTGGGCCTCATCAGCTGCGCGGTAAATCCTTCTGTGATTGGTACTCTAGGTCTGGAGTCACACACCTTGCACTTATTAGTCCGAAACATAAAGCTTACTTGAGGGTAGAGCCAGAGGGAAAAAAAGCAGCCACAGGGTTCTGCATTTGTCAGCTTGATTTAAGAGCACAGCTTGTAAGGTCCCAGGGTTCCTTTGGCAAATGACAAGTGGTGTTTTAGTTTGGGGGTAGTGAGCAGTCAATGGCAACAAAGGGAGAACTGGAAGGTGGGAGGAGACTCTTCATTCAGTGTGTCCTCTGCTGCAGAGAGCTGAGGGCCACCAAAGCTAAATGAGTCATTTCAAGTTGCAGATGGTTAGTGGCGGAGCCAGGCTCAGGAGGGACTCAAGTTTCCTAACTCTGACCAAGGTTCTTTCCTGTGTCTCATGCTGCCCCATTTCTGTAACCTTGGTTTTGACTTTCCACTAACCAACCCCATAATTTTCCTCTTTAGATGCAGGAAAATTTAAGTCCCTACAGACTATTCTGACCTATAGCAACTTTTTTTTTTTTAATGCTTTGTATTTAATGTTATAACACTCATTTTGTAATTAACCATATCCTTGGTGTGTTTATTGCATTTTTCTATATATTTTATATTATTTTATCTGTTTATGCCATTGCCCCTCAATCCAAATTCCAACCTCATTGTAAGGACAATATACCTCTCTTTCTCCCACAGCACAACTTAGGGCTTTGCACGTAGGAGGTTCATGATAAGTAGTTTTTGACTTTTAAAAACTCTCTACTTATTAATTGTCTAATAATTTTGTTAGTTTAGGGCGCCTGGGTGGCTCAGTTGGTTATAATTTTGTTAGTTTATTGGCCAGAATATTGTGTTTAACTAGAATTGCGGTTAACTGGATTTTCCCTCCTGTCAAAATCCTATCTTAGTATACTCAAGCCAAAGAGCATCTCCCTTTGCTACTATTTCCACCTTTTCCATGAAGCCCCTACAGAATTAATCATTCCTTCCTGTTTTCCCAAAGCACTTTGATTTCACTTATGTTATAAGCCCTTTTCATGTTATGTCATAATTAGTTAGGCGTGTGTCCTCATCTGCTGTTGGCTGTTTTTTGGTCTTTCTTTCCCAAGCCCCTAAAACAATGTCTATGAATTTGTATTGAACTGGTTTAGTTTGAAATATCCTGACTTAACATTTAGGCTGCATTTATTAGGGCATCCTGAATGTACCATGGGAAGAGAACATCTGGAAACTGGGTTCTGTGCTTTCCTTCCATTTAATTGCTCTGAGCACACAGCAGGCAGAATCAACTGCACAGCGCAAAATTGTGATGAATGGCCTCAGCTGTGTCCATGGCTTTGTAATCCTTAGGGTACTTCTCTAAGTGTCTTGCATACGGTAGGTGTTTAACAAATATTTAGGGGTTAAATTAGGTACTGAATACAGTGGATAGGTTGATGATAATCAGCCACTGCATTTATTTCTGAATTTCTACTAAGATACAGGATTCCATCAGTATTTCTAAGAGTTTGAGATTCACTGTCATCAAAAGCAGTTTGGTAATCTGTCCTGTAGGACTGATACCCTATCTAAATCCTTGCAATAATACCGAGTGGGGAAAATCTTTTTTACATTAAGTTTTGTTAAAATGTGAGGTGTATTATACAGTTTAGCATATCTCCAAGGGTGGCTATTCAAGATTCAACAAGTGGTCCTTAATTACACTGAAAGAGATGTGTATATCATCAGTTAGAACTACCTAATTGCTGTTTTATGCCTGTTTCATTCTGAGGGGAAAAAAAAAAAACAGAAAGAAAGGAAAGGAAAAAAAGAACAAAGTACTGTCTAGTTTCCAGGTGCTTGGAAAAATATTTGGATAAGTGAATTTGTCTTGAGGGTCAACCTCTTACTCTGTGACGTAGTGCACCTCACCCATCTCCATTAGGGCTCAGATGGAATTTGAGTAAGTTGTTCTTACTGCATGGTAGTAGATCTGTGTTAGATTATATGAAATATACTATCTCTCATAGGATTACATTTTAATACTTAATGAAGCCAAGGAATAATTTCTAATTGTACAATTTCAAGAATCATCAATCTATGTTGGGAACCATAAGTGAAGGCAGCAGGGATGGCTAAAAGTAGAATAGGTATATTCTAGGCTTCTCCAACTCCACATATAGCTACCTTTGCCAAGAAGACAGGAGAAAGATAATTACTGGGTCCAGGATTTAAATGTAGCAGGATCTCAGAGGATTTGGCTGCACTTTCAGCCAGAAGGTAGTAGCTTGTTGTTCTTTTCCAACAAAAAGCTATAGTCTTAGTTCTCTCTGTTCTATTCACAAAAAAAGGAAGTAAGGAAGGATGGAAGGAAGGAAGGAAGAGAGAGAGAGAGAGAATTTGGTGAATTTAAAAGAAAAAAAGGAGATCCATAAAAGAAACTGCAAAGTTCTATGTACAGAGACAAGGAAAATGGAGATAAAACTCAAGTATTTAATGTTCACATCTATAAAACTAGTCATATGTTGGTCATATATAAAACCTTTCCACCTTACAATAAATACTACTTTATGAACGTTTTCCCACTTACTAACATATCAGTACTGACAGATAAACGTTGTTATACTCATTAGAGAAAACTAGAGTATATATTAGTTTGTGTCTAATTGGAACAAGTGATGGCATGAGTTGAAAGCAGCTCACCCGCCTCCTAATCTTCTATCAGGTGTTTTCCCCTTATAAACCTCAGATATTTTTTTTTCCATTTGTTTCATTTGATCATGGCAATCCACTTATCACTGGATCATTAGGTAGTTACATATTAAGATCATTAGGTCATGCTTAGTGATGGAAAAGAACACACCTTTCATCTTTATTTCAGTATTAATTATACATAGAGCTCTCAGAAGTAAATGTATCTCTGTTTCTCATCTTTAAGTAATGGCAGAAGATAGTTTACGGTGAGTTAATCGGAATGTAAAACTGTCAGAACTTTGCTTAATGTCTTTGAGTTTTAAACTTTTTTTACGTCATAAATGATCATAAACATTCAGAGTTAGGAGAGGCCTCAGAGACCTTCTAGTCCTCATGTTCTATATGAGGGAACCAAGGCCAAGAAGATGGAATGATCACCCAGCTCCTTTTAACTCCTGCCCTATGCCCTCTATGATAACAGTACCCTGCTATAGAACCTTTACTTGAAGAAGAAGGAGAAGGAGAAGGAGAAGGAGAAGACGAGGAAGAGGAAGAAGAAGAAGAGGAAGAGGAAGAAGAAGAAGAAGAAGAAGAAAGAAGAAGGAGAGGGAGAGGGGGAGGGAGAGGGAGAGGAAGAAGAAGAAGAAGAAGAAGAAGAAGGAAGAAGAAGAAGAAGAAGAAGAAGAAGAAGAAGAAGAAGAAGAAGAAGAAGAAGAAATCAGCTATTTTTCAAAACCTATCCAAGCCAGAATCTTAAGGTTATATTTACTTAGCTGGTTTGGGGTGTGGTGAATAATTAAATTCAGCAGGAATGCACTTCAAAATAAAAATAAAAACACAACCCAACCCCTTTGGCCCAAGTCCTGAGACCTCAGAAAAGAAAACCTCCTTGACTATGAACATTTGCTAGAGGTTGGAAAGCCTTTCTGAGCCTGAAACAGGAGTCCACATAACTAGTGCAGGATGGAGGAGTTTATAGTCAAATAAATGACTCTTTGTGTTTTTTTGTTTTGTTTTGTTTTGTTTTTCTTTTTTTAATAGTGTTCTTAGATCAACAAATAATCCCCAAGGAAGGATTTTAAGGAAAAATAAACACCTTTCTTATATATCATATAAAAAAAAAATCGTCTTTGAGTTTGCTTTTCTTAATACCTCATGCCACCAACACTCCAGCCCTAGAGCGTACTTTAGAAATAGTGTATTCTTCTAAGAAAATGGGGGAGGGGAGGGATTCCTGTGATACCTAATCGAGGCAAGCCTTATTTGTATAAGAGTGATGAAACCAAGAAAAATATGCCCTCTTGTGGCTTATTTGTTCTAGTTCACAACTAATCAACAGTACTCTATTATTTCCTGAAACTCAAACATACCTATATTCCAAGTGGAATTAAACTATTCCTTTGTGCAGTAACTGGAGAGAACAGGTCCATGCAGACAGCAGGAAGGCATTCCAAGATTTCTGCTTTGTTCAAGGTCATATGCAGCTACTTAGCCACAACGAAATCAGTATCCCTAAAAATGGGGGAACATTTTCCAAAATAACCCACAGATTCTTACAGATCTTATAAAAATACTTTTCAAATAAATGCATTGATAGAATTTCTTTCCTAAATAGTGAGGTTTGTTTTGGACAGACTTAAACTATGAGTTTCCACAAATAGGAGAAAATTCATAATTTCCTCCCCTACTGTATTTGTGCCTCTAATATTTCTTTAGCTGTAGGATGATGCTTATTTTTCCACTGAAAAAAGTAAAATATGCAGCAGTTAAGAGAAAGCTGATTTTCATTCTGTGCGTACTTTTTTCTCTTCTTTCCTCTTGCTTTACTCAGAAATGAGGCTGTAACAAATGTGTTACATCTGTGATTTACAGAAACATTTAATTTCATTTTATGACAAAAAAATGCCCAGCATGTTTTCCTGAAACCGCAAAGTGGAGATGGGTTTAGTGGAAAGTGACCTCTGGTGAGCAAGAGAAAGACTTTCCCATAACTGTGTTTTAAATAATTTAGTAACTAAGTGAGTGTCAAAGGTTTCAAACAGGCCAGATTGTTAATGTCTTAGTCTAATCCTATCATAATAATAATTATTATAATAATAATTATGATTAACATTATCATTATCATTTTACATACAGAGAAACTTTAAGTGACTTAAATAACACATTTTTCATTTGCCTGGATCTACTTGCGTGTGAAGGTGGCCAGTGAGCCATCTCCTTACCTCAGCACCTTGCTGCAGAAGTAAACCGCATTGAATCTTACTTATCAGAAAAATGCAACTTTCCAAACTGCCCAATTTAATACATGGAACTATTATTTTTCTAAGTTAGAAGCTAACATGGGATCTTGTTCTTTCAAGTTTATGATCATTCTGACCCCTGAAGCACAGATATGCTTTCATTTGTATTACCATTTGAAAAAACAATCATAAAACAGTTCAAGATTTTAAATTTTATTGACTATAAATTTAATGAAGAAAAATGAATCACTATAATATAATACTACTAACAAATTGCATTCTCTTTCTACTCAGTACCTCAGTAGAATTATCTTTCCTTATGTATAAAAAATTTTACTTCCCAAATTTTATTCACGTGTTTGCCAATAATGTCTACATTAAAAGTCTATGATTATACATATATTTAAAAAATTATCTCAAATTTTATTGTACTTAAAACTTCTAATTCTAAGAATAGAGCCAGTTTTAAAAGACAAAAACATGGCCATTTAAAAAATGTATTAAGAAATTAACATTTAGGGCGCCTGGGTGGCTCAGTTGGTTAAGCAACTGCCTTTGGCTCAGGTCATGATCCTGGAGTCCCAGGATCGAGTCCCGCATCAGGCTCCTTACTCAGCAGGGAGTCTGCTTCTCCCTCTGACCCTCCCCCCTCTCATGCTCTCTCTCTCTCTCTATCTCATTCTCTCTCAAATAAATAAATAAAATCTTTTAAAAAAAAAGAAATTAACATTTAACTAATTAGAATAAAAGACAAGCTGTCCATAATAATGGAAGTCAATATTTTAAGTATACTATTGATAGCATGCCCAATGTTAAAAATGATGACCTGCCAATATTAGCTATTAAAACATTATATTTTTATGGTATTAAAACAGTGAGGTACTGTTTACTGAATACATAACCAACCAAAGCAATTAGAAATCTAGAAAACAGATGTAGGTATATTATAATTCACACATGTAATGGGAATTTTGTTTTCTGGCTCCAAACTTGAGTGGACAATAAATGCTTTCCTTTCTAAAAATTACTTTTGTTATGTAGCATTTCAAATACAAAAAATAGCACACACACACACCCTCACAATAAAACAGAACTCACACTCAAGAATATGTCACCCAGCTCAAGAATTAGAATATTACAAGTATCTTCACAATTATCTGTGTGTTCCTCCATGATTCCCTTTGCCTACCACACAGAAATAAACAATATTCTAAATTTAATGCCTATTTTCTCTTCCTTTTTGCCCACATATGTATATGGCTCTAAGTAATGTATTCCGTGATGTGCTATAAAGCTATAGCTTTATAGAAATAGTACCAGCTTCATAAAAATGGCAACTTTCTGTGATTTTCTGTGATTTTCTTTGCTCAGCTCTAACATTCATCTTCTCTATTGTGTATGCTGTTGTTTTTGTTCTCTTTTATTGCTTTTAATTATACTATTGTGTGAACATGTCATGTGTTATCCATTCTTATTTTGAGGGCCAGTTGAGTCATTTCCAATATTTTGCTATTAAAACAATGCTTCAGGGGCGCCTGGGTGGCTCAGTCGTTAAGCGTCTGCCTTCGGCTCAGGTCATGATCCCAGGGTCCTGGGATCGAGCCCTACATCGGGCTCCCTGCTCGGCGGGAAGCCTGCTTCTCCCTCCCCCACTCCCCCTGCTTATGTTCCCCCTCTCGCTGTGTCTCTCTCTGTCAAATAAATAAATAAAATCTTTAAAAAAAAAAAAAACAATGCTTCATGAACATGCTTGTATATGTCACTTTATTTTTCTGTAGCCCAACTTGAAGTCTGTCTCAAGCTCTGTGTGAGCCAGTTATGAATGCAGAAATCAGTCCAAGTATGTCAAACCAAAAGGATTTAATATAGGGAATTGAGTGATAAGATGTTGCAAAGAGCCACAAAAGAGAGAAGGAGGGGGTCTGAAGAGTAAAAGGAAAGGAAGAATGTACTTGAAGACTGGACACCACTAATGCCCCAGTGAGGAAGGCTGGAAGTCCAACACTGCTGGGCATGAGGTTCCAGTATATACCAGATCTGCTAAGATGTGTTGCTTGACCAGGTCAGATGGCTGGAAGCTGTTATCTCTGCAACGCTGGACTTGGAGCACCTCAATCCTGTTACCTCTCCATCTGCAACTACCAGAAACCACCAGCACCTGCCTCATCCAGAGAGCCAGAAGTGTAAAGCATTTGTGTTTCTCTTGCCTGCCGATCTTCTGTAGATTTCTCCTCTGGACAGAATCTAACCAAGGGCCAGATGGCAATGTAGTACAAAGTGAAATTTTCAGCTTCCCAGGCCCAGATGGTGTATAAAAGAACAGACGTGGCATTGAGAGAGAACAGGTAATACAAGCAAGCAGCACAAACCTCGCTTCTTCCTGAAAGCAGAAAACTTAACCTCATGGTTTTCAGGTAAACTCAGTCACTGATTTCTCAGTCTTTTAACATTTTAATAATATTTCATTCCAGAGTTCTGCAATTTTTTACTTTCTCTCAATTCTAGTGTTTAAGTTCTAAATTCTAAATCCAGTAGCTGAGAAGTAGACTAGTTTGCTAGCACGACCATAACATGTGCCACAGCCTGGGGTGGGTTAAACAACGGAAATTTATTTGCTTATAGTTCTGGAGTTTAGAAGTCTGAGATCAATGCATTAGCAGGGATGGTTTCTTCTAAGGCCTTCTCCTTATCTCGTTGGCTTGTATATTGAATACAAAGTCCCCTCCTGGAATTCATCCTCTTTTCTTCTATGTCTGTTGAATACCCATCACCCAATCCTAAATTCCTCTCAAGTTGCTCTTTGTTCAAAATGCTAGGCTCTTTTGAGATCACCAGTCCCCTTTCAGATACTCACATGCCATGTTCTTCCTTGATACTCCAACATCTGTGAAAAATAGGGGTTTGGGAGTGATGGGCACTTTCTTGGGTCCTCCTGTGGCTAAACATGTTGGTCTCTCATTCTACTTACTGACTCTGCACCATTGTATTATGGGACAAAACTGTGAGGCTGCCAGCTCCAGAGGTTCAGAAGCAAGGTACTAATCCCCTGTACTATCATTTTACCGAGTATATAGAATATCCTGTCATCCCCGGACTTTGTCAAACGCTGGCAAGCTGGAAGAAACACATATTCCCATCTAATTGTTTTGTTTCTTCACCTCAGTGACAACTTCCCATAATTGTCAAAACTTTATACAGTCCCTGAGTAGGGATAATCTGGTTTTGTTTTATTTTGTTTTGTTTTGTCAATTCTCTTTCTTCTCTCTTGGTGATGGCATATACTTCATTACTTAGGATTTACAAAGTTGAAAACAAACAGACTTTTTTCGTGCAAATGCAAAGCCTTGCTTTTTGAGATCCTGTTAGGAGTTTCAAGAAATCTGTTTGGAAATCTTAAAGCTGAGAGTGGACTCTTTATTTCCCCTTGAATTCTTTTGGGTCTTCCTTTCAATTAATGATCCCATAAGGACATAAAATACTAGTGACTCAATGAATGGTGGATCCTGAGGTAACCAGGAATGGCTAAAATAAAAATATTTGTACCCCGAAGTTGTTCTCTCCAAAATATATTCTACATATAACCAAAGATGGTCTTTCAAATCAGTGAAACAAAGAAAAACAATCAGTAATTATTAGAATGTAATAATTAAATATTGAGATAATTTAGCACCTTTTTTTTGCAACATTCTCTCAAATAGAATGCATTTATGAATGTTTTGAGTATAAAAATGAACCAACAGATTCTCCAAAAATTGAAGATTCAGAATTAAAATAAAAATGAATCTAGAATCCTCCTTCATACCTATACAAAATAATTACAAGTTAGTTTCAGATCTCAAAGTGAAAGGTAAAATAATAAATTTCTTAGAAGACAACATGGGAGAACATCTTCATATTTTGGAGTAGATAAAGAGAGCTTAAACAGTACGCAAAACTGATAACCATAAGGGAACACCTTATAAATTGGACAATGTTAGGTTAAGAGTTTCTGATCATCAAAGACACCATTAATAAAGTAAAATGCCAGGCCATAAGGCCAGAGAAAATATATGCAATCCATACATTTCACAAAATCTCATATCTAGAATATGTAAAGGACTTACTTAAATGAATACAAAAAAGATAGACAATCCAAATGGTCTAAAGATTTGGGCAGACTTCTCACAAAAGAGGATATTCAAAGGGCCAATAACTTCTGTAGTAATCAAGGAAATGCAGATTAAAACCACTGTGACTCCTACATACCCACCAGAATGACTAAAATGAAAAAGACAAAATATCAATAGTTGCTGAGGATGTAAAGATCAGAACTCTTACACACCTTGGGCAGAATTGTCAATTGTACAACCTCTTTGGAAAACTCTTTAGCATTACCTACTAAACCCTAAATATATGCATACCCTATGACAAGCAATTCTATGCACAGATTGTGCCTTAGAAAAATGTATAGGTATATTCACCAAAATAAATGTATGATAAAGTTCATGGCAAAATTGTTTGAAATAGTCTCACACTGGAAACCATGAAAACTATCCTCAACAATACAATGGATAATATATTGTGGGCAATTCACATAATGGAAAGTTATATAGCAATAAAAATAAACAACTGTACCAACAATGTAAATTAATTTTAGAAAAGAAATAGTGAAAGAAGATAGACAAACATAGTATGATTGATTGATAGTTAATCTTTTTTTTTTTTTTCCTGGAGGTAAACAAGTTGATTATAAGATTCATATAGAAAATAATCATGCAAGATTGGAAGATTTGACTCTTTATGATCTTGACTCTTCCAAACCAATAACAAAAAAAATCATTGCATTTGTTCATGTTTATTTCTGTAACTTTCCATAGTGTTTTAAAGCTTTTTCATATAGGTTTTACACATTTCTTAGTAACATTACTCCTAAATATTTTAGTTTATTGCTAATATTGTAAATGAAGTTTTTTTATGATATCTTCTAACCAGATACTGTTTTTTTATGTAAACAATTGCCTTTAAATATTAATTTTATACTCAGCTAGTTTTCTGAATTCTTTTATTGTTTCTTTACTTTTATCATGAATTCTTTTTTTCATGAATACTGTCATATAATTATCATCTGGTCTATGACGTTTTGGTGAAAATTGTTTTGTTTTGTTTTGGTGAAAATTCTTAACAACTTATTTCTTCCATAGAAATTTAACCTTTCTATCACTGATGGGATAAATGTAGGTAAATTTTATTTATCTATTTCATTTAGGTTTACAAATTTATTTGCTTAGAATCAGACTAATAGCCACTTTTCATTTTTTTGTTTCAATGGCTCTTACCAGTTGTAATTTTTTATTATGTTTATGTTTTCTTTCTTTTATGTTTTTTCTTATTTAGAATTCATTAATTTTTAGCGTTGCATTATTTATTTTCCTCTTTTTTTAGGGTGTCTTTTTTTAAACTTTTGTTTAGGGAGTTTAAGTTAATCATGTTCACTCTGATTTTTATTAATATATATATGTGAGGCTATACATTTTCTTCTAATTATCATTTAATTAGAGACAATAGTATCTGATATGTAGGGTTGAATTATTATTTTTCAGAAATTCTGTGTATTTTTTATTTCGTCTTTCTCTGGTGAACAGGAACTTATCTTTTTTTTTTTTTTAATTCCAGGAGAAAGAAATATTGTTATTGTTTAGTTTTAAATTGTGCTATTTTCTAAATCTATTGTATCCCTGTAACAAAATGTGGATTTATGCTTTATAGAAATATGGAGGATTTGAGGGATGAAGTACATGGTCAATTTTCATGCCTATTTTTTAGGCACTTGAGATGAAGGCCTATTATTCTATATATTTCCATAAAGTCTGTCCTCTAGATTATGTTGCTTAATTCTTTAACTTTTTTTTCATCCACCTGATTTCTGTCACACTGAGTGATAGTTTCCTGCTTTTAGTAGTTCCCTATTTCTTTTGTATCACCTGTAGGTTCTACTTTTTAAAGTTAGTTGTTCTGATATTTGGTCCCCATAGATAACCAAACATCTCCATTGTGTTTTTTGGTCTTTAGTATTATAAACTGTCTCTTCGTATGCTTTTTCACCTAGTCTACCTTAATCATTATCAGGATTACAACCAGTGCTTTCTTATAATATTTACTTTTCCTGACACATCTTTGCCTATTCTTTTTTTAGTTTTCTAAATAACATCATTTGAGTTTGTCTCATGAAACAGCACATGATTGACTTTTACTTTACCTGCCAATTTGAAAATGTTTATCTTTTAATCGGGAGGTTAAACCCATTTATTTAATGTGACTAATTTATTCTGACAAAACTTAATCATATTACTGTGTGCTCTATGTACTATATATACAATGTTATATTTTTGTAATTTTTTTTCTTTATGTTGTCTGGTTTCCTTTTATTTTGTCTTTATTTTTTTAAATATTGTTTATTTTGAATAGGAGTGACTTTCATCAGCTGAAATGTTTTGATTTTCATTTTCTGTTTTCTTTTCAGAATATATATATATACACGTATATATATAAAACTTAGTGAAAAAAATATATATATTTGCTAACTTCTCTTCCTTTTGAAAGAACAGATTTTCCTAAACCAGTTAAAACAGGCAATTCTCTATGAGGAGTTTGGGTATGGTGATTTTTACGTTTTTAGTTCTAAAATATACTCTTCTTTGGTTCAGTCAAAGGCGGTTTTACTCATAGATGGCTCCTTTTATTTCAAGGGTGAAGAGGATGGGTAATTCTTCTGATTTTGTAATGCTCCTCTGCTCCATAGGATGCTTAATTTATACCGTCATTCCCTTCTGTCCCGCCGGCACCAACCCCTCTCTCCCAGAAGCTGTGCCTTTCCAAAACTACTAGTTTTGGTCCTGAACTTTTTAAATCCCTTCCATAATTCCCCAGCCTCCATACTGTGACCCGTCCTCAGTGTCCAAGCAGAAAACTCTTTCTCTCATGGGTCATTCATGTTTCCTGCCATTGCTTGCCCCACCACCCTCTGTTTCTGTTCAGTCTGCTCCTCACTGTCAGCTCCAATGTGGGCTCCAGATCAAGTCTTACTCATTTGGGGATGTTTATTTCCTTCCTTATATGTAAATTAAAGATTGTGGTATTTTCTGTCTCCTAGTTAAGATCGAGGAATGAGTTAAGGGTGGTTTCATGTACGTTCCTTCTTGCTCTATAATGGATTTTTAGAGGCTGGGGAGAGAAATTCC